>NW_024080969.1:1368439-1380657 GCF_003009895.1 Hyaena hyaena
GGTAGTAATGACATCTTAACTATATTTATTCTTCCTATCCATGAGCATGGAATGTTTTTCCATTTCTTTGTGTCTTCTTCAATTTCCTTCATAAGTTTTCTATAGTTTTCATCATACAGATCTCTTGTATCCTTGGTTAGGTTTATTCCGAGGCATTTTATGGTTTTTTGTGCAATTGTAAATGGGATCAGTTTCTTGATTTCTCTTTCTGTTGCTTCATTATTGGTGTATAAAAATGCAACCGATTTCTGTACGTTGATTTTGTACCCTGCAACTTGGCTGAATTCTTGGATCAGTTCTAGTAGGCTTCTGGTGGAGTCTGTCTCTACTGGGTTTTTTAAGTCTTTACTTCATTTATTATTCCTCTCATTTTTATTATTTCCTCCCTTCTATAAACCTTAAGCTTTGTTCTTTTTTCTAGTTCCTTTAACCGTAGGGTTATATTGTTTATTGGAGACTTTTATTATTTCTTGATAGGCTTTTATCACTATACATTTTCCTCTTAGAACTTCTTTCACTGTGTTCCAAAGATGTTGGAGCATTGTGTTTTCACTTTCATTTGTCTCCATTTTTGATTTTCTCTTTGATATTTTTTCATTGATCACTGGCTATTTGGTACCATGTTGTTTAGTCTACACACATTTGTGATTTTTTCCAGGTTTTGTTGTTGTTGTTGTGACTGATTTCTAGTTTTATATTGTTGTGGCCAGAGAAGATGCTTTCTATGGTGTCAGTCTTCTTAAATTTATGGAGACTTGTTTTGTGGCCTAACATGTGATCTGTCCTGGAAAATGTTCCATGTGCACTTGAAAAGAATGTGGATTCTGTTGTTTTGGGTTGCGATGTTCTGTATATATCTGTTAAGTCTATTTAGTCTATTCGTCATTCAATGACACTATTTCCTTCTTGATTTTCTGCCTAGATGATTTACCCAGTGACCTGGACTTTATGTATTTAGGTGTTCCTATGTTGGGTGCATGGATATATACAACTGTTTTATCCTCTTGTTGAACTGACCCCTTTATAATTATGTAATGCCCTTTTTTGTCTTTTGTTTCAGTCTTTGTTTTAAAGTCCATTTTGTCTGATATAAGTAGTGCTACCTTGGCTTTTTTTTTTTTTTTTTAACCTCAATTTGCATGGAGTATATTTTTCTATCCTTTCACTTACGTTCTGAATGTGCCTTTAGGTTTGAAGTGTTCTACACAAGTAGACTGTGACAAAAGTAATGAGATGTCACTTACAATATTAGTTTATAAAAAGGCTAAGGCTTCCATCTTGGGTTTGTGCTCTCACTCCCTCACCCTGAGGTATGCCAGCTGCCGTCTTGAGGGTTGTCCTATGGAGATATCTAAGAAATTGAGGAAGCCCATTAGCTTATGTGGTATCAAGACCGTCAATCCAACAGTCTACAGGAAAATGAATCTTACCAACAACCACAGGAGTGTTTTTGGAAATAGATCCTCCCCAAGTCAAGCATTTGAAAAGACACAGCTTAGACCAACAACTTCAGCCTCACAATGGATCTTGAGTTAGAGGGATCACTAAATTGCAATCAGATTTCTGATCCACAGAAACTGAGAGATAATAAATGTCTGTTGCTTTTAGTTTTTAAGTTTTAGGGTAATGTGCCATATAGCAGTAGAATAATACAATAAGAAACTGCCAAACCATTTTCCAAGATGCACAGTTTTATATCCCTACTACCAATATTGATGTAAGTAAAACTGTTCTGGTGGCTATAAAATGGTACTTCAAGTAATCATCTTTCTGATGACTAATTATGTTAAGCAGCTTTTCATGTGCTTATTAGCTATTCAAAGATGTTCTTTTGAGAGAGATCTTTTAAATCTTATGCACAACGTTTTTTGCAGTTGTGTTATTTGTATTTATATTACTGACTTACTATCTATTTTGTGTAAAAATTCTTTTTCAGATAGATAAATAGGATATGGTATATATCAAGTATTTTCTCTTACTCCATGATTGGGCTTTTCTCTTTCTTTTTCTTTCTTCCTCTCCTGCCCTCCCTTCCTTCTTTCCTTTTCAACAATATCTTGACAAATTTGAGTACTTTTTGTGCCTTTTCTAATAAACCAACACCTACACCAAGGTCACAAAGATAGCCTCTTATTTTTTCTTCTAGAAGCTTTATAGTTTTAGCTTTTATATTAGATATATGATCCATCTTGAATTAGTTTTTAAGAATAGTATTGAGTACTTTCAATAGATTTATCCTGTTGTTGCAGCACCATTTATCGAAAAGATATCCTTTCCCCCACTGAATAGCACTGTCTGGTTGAAAATCAATGAACCATCTTTATAGATCTATTTCTAAAGTCTCTATTCTGTTCTGTCTATCTATCTTTCTAAACTTATGCTAATACTGGATCATCCTGACTACCAAAACTTTACACTAAGTAAGTCTCAAAATCAAGTAGTGTCAGTCTTTTTACCTTTGTAAAAGGAAAACAGATTCTTTTAGCTATTCTACATCCTTTCCTTTTCCACATAAAACTTTCAAGCCTGTTGGGATTTTGATTGTGAACCCATAAACCAATTTTGGGAGAGTTGATATCTTAACAATATTGATTCCTTAATGGATTTTCTTTTTAAATCTAGCAGCCCAAATTCACTATTCTTCATTAATGTGCTAATACTATATATTTTGGCTTGTATTCTTTAATCCAGCAGGATTACTGTTTTTATACTATTTATATATGTCTATGTATTTTCTACTTTCTTCACTTACTCTGTAATCTTAAAATTTCCTTTTTTATAACATACAAAAATTCCTTGGTATTTTTTTTTTTTTCAGTGATGGTCTGTTGGGCCAACTATTTAATTTTGTTTTTCTGGAATAAATCTTCAAATTTTGTATCCTTCCCTGTGGGTGGAATTTTGACTTGATGCATAACTATGATGACAGTTATTTTGTCTGAGGAACTGAAGATATCATTCCTTTGTATTCTCATTTTCACAGTTGTGATTACAAAGTCAGCTGTCAGTCTAATTTCAGTTCTACAACTTTTATTTGGTTCTTTTCTCACCGGCTGCTTTTTTGGTATTTTGTTATTATGTTTTGGTATTATGTTTTGGTATTATGTTATTCTGATGTGTCTTGATGTGGATTTCATTTTATTTTGCTCCATTCTCTTGTTTTTACCATTCTGAAACTTGGACTAGACACTCTCATTCCAGCTTTCCTGTTATTGCATCTCCCTGCATTTGGATAATTTTCAGATATATTTTCATGTTCACTTGTTTTTAATCTATCTTTCAATATCCACTGGAGTTTTACTTTCTGAGATGATATCTTCATTTCTAAAAACTCTGTTTGGTTCATGTTCTAATTTGTTAGTCATTTTTATACTCCTTTATCTTTTTCTTAAAAAAATTTTTTTACGTTTTTTTTTTTGTTTTGTTTTGTTTTTTTTAGCAATGCAAATTAATTTTATTTGAGAGACAGCTGATTTTTACCAGGTAGGTAACCAGGTTACATAACTTCAAATGTAGCCAGAGTTTATTTTTTGAGAGAGACAGAACATGAGTGGAGGAGGGGCAGAGAGAGAGGGAGACACAGAATCTGAAGCAGGCTCCAGACTCTGAACTGTCAGCATAGAGCCTGATGTGGGGCTTGAACTCCCTGACCGTGAGATCATGACCTGAGCTGAAGTGGGATGCGTAACCCACTGAGCCACCCAGGTGGCCCTATCTTTTACTCTTTCAATTCATTCTTCTGTTTCTTTACTCATAGTAAACATACTTACTTTATATTCTTTCTCTACTAATTCCTATTCTGGAGGCTTTAGTGGGTCTAAATTAGCTGTCTCACCTTCCTGCTTCCTCTCTTGCTCACGGTACCTCACTTCAGTGTTTAATATTTTTTCGACTGCGGATTCATATTTTTCTTTATCTGCAGAAATTGAGGCCTGCATTTAGGGTGCTTTTTTCTAGAGAGGATTTGCATTTGTCATCAGTCAATGGTGCCACCATCAGCTTGGGCCCACTGTAAACTAATTTCTTTGCTTGAGGTTTTAGAACCACAGAGGCAACATACATTCAGCCTATCAACCACAGTGAGTACCAGTTTGGAGTTACCAAACTTTGTGAAGTCGTTTTCCTTTCCCTTCTATTCAGTGCTGATATTCAAAATAGGTAATTTCCTTGCAATCCACTTGGTGAAACAGTAAGGATGGAGAAGACTACATAGGTTGAATTATATTTTGTTCTTACACTGAGGGTTTGGTACACTGGGGTTCAAGTTTCATTGTGGTATCTCTACTTAGACTATCTGTTTCAGGTCCCTGATATCTGTTTTGACATTAAAACTGCAGCTGTATTTCTTCTAGTTCAGCAAAATTTCTAAAGTTATGGCTCGACTTGATACTCATGTTACTTCTCTAGATTCCCATGCTGTTTTAGTTCTTGGACTCTGAAATATCCTAATTTCCAATTTTAGGGTTTTTTTTAGTGGGTGGGCCAGTCAGCATACTTAGACTACCATTCTACTGCACCAGAGGTCTAAGTTTCTGACTTTTCAAAGAAGATGGAAATTGAAATTAGAGTGAAATCACCTCAATTTTAAAACTTGGTAGCCTATTACTATTTTATACCATGAATGTGGCAACTTTTTAAGAGCCAGATCTGTCTGGTCTAAGGGCTGCTGGTTTGCCAGAAAACTCTCTAGAAGTTTATTGATCAGTGTTCAATCAGAGAAAGAGAACCTGTATAAATAGTATACATACAGGCACCTTATAGGAATTTAATGTGTCTTTGTGTCTGATCTTCGGTCTGAAGTCAGCAGAACAGGCAGCCAGGAAGGGGAGATGGATGTGAAGTGGGGGAGAGGATGAGCCAGAACCTACCAGGAAGAAGTGGTAAGAGACTGTCAACAGGTACCAGTTCAAAGTTACTGATTCAGTGGAAGAAAAGCTGCTGCCCTTTGTGAAGCAGAGCATGGACCTGGCACATGAGTTGGAGGGTTAAAGACTTGGCTGCTGCCCCACAATAGGCAGGTGAACTGGCAGGTGGTTTCCAACAGTGCCTGGTGCCCTGCACTGACCTTCGGGGGTAAAAGGACTACACCTGCTATTTAACTTTATTCTGTCAGTCCTCATGGAGACCTGCTAACTCAGCGAAGGGAATTCCAGGAAATGTAGTTCTTTTAAAAATTATTTTACTATTTTATTTCATTTTATTACTTTTTAAAATTGAGATATTGACATATTAGTCTCAGGTGTACAAAATGAATTTGTATACATTTTGAAATGATCACTACAATAAGTCTAGTTAATGTCCTTCACCTTAGAATCACACTGTTACAATGTGCTTCTTTTTTAATATATTTTTTAAATGTTTTTATTTATTTTTGGAAAGAGAGACGGCCAGAGAGAGACCGGGACACAGAACCCGAAGCAGGCTCCAGGCTCTGAGCTGTCAGCACAGAGCCCAACACAAGGCTCAAACCCATGAACTGTGAGATCATGACCTGAACTGAAGTTGGACACTTAACTGACTGAGCCACCCAGGCGCCCCTATAATTTGGTTAATAATCACTTATAGATCTGTTGCTTTCTAAGAAACCAGTCTCTAAATTAAACCAGTTTGATTTTCAAGTCAGTGTGTGTTTTCAAGTCCAATTCCTAATATTTGGACAAAGGGGATACATACTGCATTTGCCAAGAATAAATTGGGAAATGAAGTCTGTAAGCAAATTACCCACTGTTTTCCTGTAGGCCAGTGAAACGTAGTTCTAACGTAGCTAAACTGGTACAATACAAATCCATCCTATATCATCCTGTTTTAAGTGGCTGCTTTGGCTTGAACACACTGTATTCAGTGGAATCAACTTCCAGTAGAGAAACTGGTTGAAATAAAATAAGCACCTGCAAAAAGTAAGAAACTTGGGCTTTTCTAATTATATAGTACCTACTTTCAAGCTGAGTGAAGATTACTTTGAAATTCAAGCCCCTCATATCTATAGTCGGTATTTAAATTTTACCAATGGAACTGCTGAATTTTTAGTGTTAGATCTGTCTTTAAATCCTAAGTTGAAAAATCTAAGCAGAATATTCTAGGATTCTGCTCTGAAGATTTAAGAAATGGATTGGATATTCTCATTTGAAGGCCATTTCTCTTAGAAAAGCAGTGATATTCTGTCCTCTAGAGCAAAACTGTTTTGAAGTTTGCTTCTATAGAAGGCAAGTCAGGCCATCACAAAACATTCTTTTGAATCAACCCTTCTTTTCCAGGATAGGGCTTGTTGATATATTTAATAAACATTTATTAAACTAGGCCTAAGGGGACACAGTGAAGTGGCCTGAATCCCAGACTGGCAGAGTCTAGGTTGGCCTTGAAGGTTCATTAAGAATTGGCTCATTTATTTGGTTAACAAACAAATTTTTGAATTCCTAGTATATGCAAAATTGTGGGGTTACAGTTGTAAACAAGATAACCCTAATCATTGCCCTAGTGAGTTTATGTGCTAATGAGGATGAGATACATTAAGCAACTTGTTTATGGTGGTGAAGAGTCCTTGATGGAGAAGTTATCAGGACTTCTAATGGGGGCTGAGTCATGGGAAAATCTGGAGCCTAGGAAAGCTAATGCTGACATCTGAAGGATGAGAAGGGATTAGCCTGGTAAAAGATGAACGTTTCAGACCTAGGGAGCAGCATGCCTGAAGACTTTAGGAGGAAAATAGTTTTTTTTAGGTGAAAAGAAATTGAAAGGCGGCTGAAAGAAATGTGGTATCAATAAGAAGAGGTAAGTCAGGCATGGCCTGGCAGACTGTGATGAGACAATAAAGGATTTAAAATGGAGAGGTGAAAAAAAAATAAAATGGAGAAGTGGTGTAGGGGAGCAAAATGATAATGGACAATATCATCAAATGTCCAAGCTGCATAGATTACTGTGATAATTACTTTTATGTGTCAACATGACTGGGCTATGGGATGCAAGACAGTTGGTCAAACATTATTCTGAGAGAGGCTGTAAGGGTGTTTCTGGATGAGATTAGCATTTAAATCAGTAGACTGCCTTCCCTAATGTGGGTGGGCTTTATCCAATCAGCTGAAGACCCGACTAGAACACCAAGGCTAAGAAGGAATTTTTCCTGCTTTCAGACTGGAACTTACACAATTGTGTCTCTTGAGTCTCTAGCTTGCTGCTTGCAGATTTTGGGACTTCTATATTCATGTGAACCAATTGCTTACTGGATATGTATTTCCTCTTGATTCTGTTTATCTAATAGGAAACTCTAATGCTATATATATGTATGTATGTGTGTGTGCGCGTGCATATTTATATATTATTTATTATTTACATATCTGGCTACAGAGTGGGTTTAAGGGGGGGCAAGAGGATTGCAAGGATAGCAGACAGAAGTCTATGGTTATCCAGGTGGGGGAAGACGGGGGAAGATTGGTGATGGAATGACTCCAGGATGTTTCCCAGTGTTGTGGGTCAGCCCCTGATGTAGGGAAGAGTAGAAAGAGAGCACTTATGGAATGTCTTGAATTGAGTCTTAGACATGTCAAATCAGAGGGGTCTGAGGTGTCAAGTGGACATGTGAACATGTAGGGCTAGGGATAGAAAAGTAGGAGGTATGTTTGATCATTGTTGGCAGGGTATTTCTCTATTGCTGAGTTAATGGTACTATGTATATACAACTCAAAAGAAATATTTGAAAACCTGTTGGATTCTATGCACTTGTTTGACTGGTGAGACTAGGCAGATACACTCCAAGAACTGACTGTCTCAGCCACGTAATGATGGTGGCATCCCATCGGGGTGAACATCTCGGAAATGTTCCCTCTCAATAGCCAGAGATAAAGCAAAGTCCTGACCAGAGGTCCACAGTGCCCAGACTCTACTGACCTCTGAGGTGGTTTCACAGCTCTGGTGTGGCCCAGGGAATATGAAAAGGAGAAATGTGCTTGTGTCTCTTAGGTTTATAAAGCCCTGGAGAAGTGTTTTCCTTATTGAAACCTCATTTCTTGGCATATTTCTGCATTCATTTGTAAGCTTTCTTTCTCTGCTCAAATTCCATTCCAAGTACCTATAAAACATGGGGCAGCAACAGTGTCCCTTTCTTCCTCAGTTACACTCAGAAGTGTCATGAATCAGAAAACCCCACAAAACTTTAAATGCTATCACAAGGTCTGTTTTTAAAACTCAGAGAATAATTTATTTGCTGTTGGCATTATCAGTTTGTTCTCTCCGTTTCAAGCTCATTTTTTGTTGAAATTGTTTTTGTGGAAACAGTGATTACTTACCCAGATTTCTCGTTTTCATTTCCTTCATCATAAGAATCTACATTAATCACTTCCAAACCTAGACAAGCTTTTAGATCATATTTTGCTCCCATCCTCAGAGAATGAAGACAATGGCTTTTGTTACTTTGGGGAGCGACCTTCAAAACATCATAAAGACCAAGTAATACATGTGGTAACTGAAATAGAAGAGGGTTAATGCCAACATCTCCTAGGAAATAGCATATTCATGAGAACACCAATACCGAGGATTATTCTGTGTGTTCTAAGTTTGAGGGACAAAATGAAATAGAAAGAGTTATGTTTGAAAGGGACATAATTTAGACAAAACTGGTGGGTGGGGTCGAAAAGTTTCTGGTGCTTTGGTTAATTATAATGGCTGCTTTTGAGGAGTTCTTGAGTTGGCTGAGGCCAATGGAGGGGAAATTTCAGTCAGAATCACAAGGGGAACTTTCAAAGCTTGCTGGAGGGAAGGTGGGGATTGAATAAATGAGTGATGGGCATTCAGGCAGGCACTTCTTGGGATGAGTGATGGGTGTACTATGTAAGTCATGAATCACTGGGTTCAAATCCTGAAACCAATACTACACTGTATGTTAACTAACTTGAATGAAACAAACAAAACAAAATTTGGGTCACATCCCACATACACTAAATAAAAGTGCCAGAACATTTATATATTTAAAAAATTTCTCTGGTGGTGGTTGAAAACTACCGGCTTAGATTGACTTAGCAGATCTATGTGTGCATTGTAGGTAGAGAAACTTTAATATGGAACCCTACCATCCCATTAATGAGAATAGAATAGTTGTGGTATTGCTTCTGGTGGAAAAGGAATGCAAAGTGTGATGCTAGCAGCTAAATTAATATACTTGATAAAATCGAGACCTGCAGTACCAACCCCGTGGGTCCAATGAACTACCCTGGCCAACATTTTTTCTATGTTGCTGATATAATGATACTATGTATATACAACTTTAGCAAATCAGTGGGATTCTTTACCCAGAGAGTGTGTATATTTCTTGAACAGCTTCTCCATTGATCTTAAGTTCATTGGCTCGCTTTGAATCTTAAAGAGCTCAAAGTCGAATTCCTATTTCAAGAAAAGTACTTTAAAAATTGCTCTCATATTTTAGTTGTGTGTCTGATAAACACTAATGAACCAACGGCCAATTTGAAGAACTTGACTCGTGTCAGTATAATGGGCCACTTAAAGTAATGTGAAGTGAAATTTTGATGCCAGATAAGTTTAAGTGCCTGGTGTTGGCTACCACCATGTTTAACACTGTGGCTCTTTGGTTTTTAGCTTAAAAATTAGTAATATTCCTTCTGACCTCATTCTCCTGCAACCCTTGTGATTCATTCTGTATTTTTGAGTCAAGCTTTTACATAGTCTGATTCAAAGGAGCCTCAGAGGCCTCGAGTGAAAGCCATGGACAGATTTAGATTCACATACCATGAGTGAATGCATACTATAGGCCCTGCACATTGGGTGCTTTTCATGAATTTTGTTCCATCTGGTATTCAGTTACAGCCTCATTTGTGATAGCAATAGAGGTTCAGAGAGGTTAAATGTCATGGTCCAGACCACGTGACTTAAGAGTTGTATATCAAACCCAAGCATCCCGATTTCTAGCCGGTATGTTTTGTAATATTCCATGGTTCTGATTGCTGAAAAGTGGTTCCACATATTGGGTGGAAGTCTCACTTTGAGGCATGCTACGTAATCTAAAGCTTCCATAGGTTTACAGTCCACATTTATAAAGACAAGCACCCTAGTTATTCTGAGGTTTTCTTTATCCAGGTGAGAGAAAATCTTCAGCAGATGCTCCAGGGAGTATCCTTGAGCACCCTCCTGCCTGCAGCAGATGGGAGGGCCACCTGCCCCATCTTCTAATCTTCCTATATCTGGTTTCCCTTAAATTCCACCTCTTTAGAGAGGCCTTCCCTGACCCCCCCCCGCCCCCTTCTGTCACTGAAGGAATACCACTGAAAACAATTTGTAATAATTTGTCTGTTGACTTGATTTAATCTTTTCCTCGAGCATAAGCTCTGTAAGGGCAGTAATTCCTCTAGATTTATGTCTAGCATCAAGGACACTGACTGTTGCTCAATAACTTTTTGTTGAATGGATTTCCCTCTTAGATTCTGCCACCTTGGACTGAATATTGTGCTCCTGTTAGGGTCTGAGCAAGGTCCAGAACCAAAAGAACCAGTCTCTCTCCCTTTTCCTTCTTGGTAGGACTCTGAACAACTTATTGCAGTCTAATAACATTACAGTTTGTGGTCACGTTAGTGTTATACTGAATTTAAACTAAAAAAAAACAAAAAACCTCCAAATCCCTCAGTTTGTGACCTGTTTTGCTGGAAACTACCTCATTCTATAGTGGTGTTTTGAGGCCATATTTTGCCCGTTGTAATATGTTATCTTTTAGATTTTCTATGACGTCCATAGCCCCCCTCTCCCCCGAAATAAATTAATCTAAAATTTGGAAGGGAATATAATATAGGAGGTTAAAACTTGAGATTCAGCATCAGGATTTAAGTCCAAGCATCGCCATCTGATGGACACTTGATCTTAGAAAAGGGACAAAATGTTTTTGAGGTGTGCAGTAGGGATATCATCTCTTTCAAGGGACTGTTATGAAGCTGGAATGTGGACATGTAGGGATGACTTATCAGGTATATGGTATACAGGAAGTGGTGACAAGTGATAGTTTTATCACTGTAATCATCCAGATAAAAATTATGTCAGACCTGTCCATTCCCTCATAAACTGGTTAGGATGGGTGATCACTCTTCTTCCCTGTCTCTAATCACCTCTGGCATTTTAAAAATGTTTATCTATTGAGAGACAGAGAGGGAGAGAGACAATCCTGAGCAGGCTCCACATTCAGCATGGAGCCTGACATGAGGCTTGATCCCATGACCCTGGGATCACAACCTCAGCTGAAATCTAGTCAGACGCTTCACTGACTGAGCCATCCAGGCACCCCATCCTCTGGCATTCTTAACATCTCACCATCCACAAGAGGCATCCTGGCTTACACAGTGGCAAGATGACAGAATTTGCAAAAAGCTTGCACACCAAGGGTAATTTAATTCCAAAATGTTCAAAGGCAGTTGGCTGAAGAAGTCCATTTTTCCTCCATAGTATGTTTCTGACTGTTAATAAGATTTAGTAAAATGTCAATGACTTTGAGAGGGGAAAAACTTGACAGATTCTGTACAGTCTGTCAATTACATTTGCTAGGGGAAAATCTGGTCACAAACATTGTGCCTTAGTAGTCTAACATGGGCTTCCTAATGGTGATTAGAAGCTTGGATTTTGTAGCAAATCGTATTGCTGAGAACCTGGGGTTTCCAGGGTGATTGCCTACGAAAGGACAGACATCATAATTGCAGTTTCCACAGGAACTATCTCAATAGTTCTTCCTGTGCCCTCCCGTCTCTAAACCGTCGCATTCTTCACACTGAGAGATTCTTTTTCAAGTGAGATGGAAACTAAATAATTGATTTGAATATCAAAGAAATGATGTACATTTCCACACTCCCAGTTCTCATTAATGACAGTAATAATTTTCAAGTCTTCCCAGTAAGACCTAATGCTCTCAGATCATTTAATGACCCTTGCAACTAACCTGACTCCATGTGTGGCAGATCTAGGCTGTCAATTATTTTAATTAAAAATGAAAAGTAATTAACAAATGTTATTTAGAGATGTCCTTTAAATGAAATTTCTAGTTTTGAAGTCAATTCATCTCTGGAAGGAGCACCAGACCACCAGTGGATTCTTAATACCAGATATGCCACTAACTTAACCATGGAGATCCACTCTCTTCTTTTTATTTTATTTTACAAATAGTTTATTGTCAAATTGGTTTCCATATAACACCCAGTGCTCATCCCAACAAGTGCCCTCCTCCATGCCCATCTCCCCCC
>NW_024080969.1:1382280-1632225 GCF_003009895.1 Hyaena hyaena
AAATGAATAAAACATTAAAAAAAAATTAAAAAAAAAAGAAAAGAAAAAGTAACTTATACTAAAACTCAAGGAGTACCTTATCTGTACTAAAAGACACTTTGGATAGCATGAATGCATTCATTGAAAATGAAAGTAAATACTGTCTATTTTATATTAATTGAAAATTTCTATTTTTGGTCCAGCCATGAAATAAATAATTTAGTTAATATCTAGCCTACATACTTTGTGGTTTTTTTTCACAACCCACTCTACGATCTTTTCTGAGTTAAACTGGTAACACAGGAAGCCTGAAATTGTATTTCAAAGCTAAATGGAGAGAGGCTCAGTCTCAGTGGTTAGCTGGAGGGTGATATGTATACTGGTGGTTGACCAAACCTAAGGGTACATTTCAGAGTGACTTGTGAATGTTTATAAAAGACACCATGTACTGAGAACTTATTATGTTTTGGACTTCCACATGGTCCAGAGGATCTCCAGGTCAAATCCCTACAGAACAGATGAGGTTTACTGAAGGCCGCCCAGTCACTGACTCACAGAGGTGAACCTCACATAACCAGGACTGCTTGGCTTCAAAGTAGCTTTCTCAAAACCTTCCACTGAATTAGCAATTATTCTAGAAGATTCATATGTTCCTGTGGGGCACAGGACCCCCTAAAAGGCCACTGTTTCTTTGAAGTCTCCTGGAATCAGCTTAAAAAGTCATATGATTTAGTGTTCTGCAGCATATATTATCTCTATGTAATGGAAAAATAATGATTTAATTCATCATTGGTTAAATTACTTGACTTCTCCCTTAAAAATCTTTAGGCAAAACATTCTCCAGGAAGATGTGTCTATTTTGTCCTATGGCTTTCTGTGTCTGACTGGAGAAGCATTGCAGAGTGAGTAAACACAGATTCTGACATTCCACTCAGGAGCTGTGTGATCTTGGATAAGTGCTAACCTTCTCTGACCCCAACTTACTCATCTACAAAATAAAGGTAAGGATGATTCTAACAGACGCTTTATAGAGCTGTTACCAAAAAATATGTGTCCTTTAGTGCTCAGTACAGGTCTGGCCTTTTCTATCATGATTAAATTGTGAAAGGAGAAGAAAAGCTCTCAAACATAGTTAATTATTGGAGCTATAGAATGAAAGTACTTGCATACTTCTCTTCTCTTCTGCCACTGCTTTGATATTTCACCTGATTCCCTGTTAAAAGTATGACTTAATTTCGATTGGCATATGGCTTTTCAGGATATTTTTGCTCTTCATTTCAGTTTGTTGAAGAATTAAATGGAATGGCTTTAGTCTATATAGAAGCTCACAAAGTTGCAAAACTCTTGATCTATTTCAGTGGCTTTAGTGCAGGGGGTGGGGGTTGGAAATCCACGTTAGTAGTGACTATAGCTGGTATTGAGAATATTGCATATTTCTCTGTTCTCATGTGTTTATCACAAAACAAATGAAAATGCAGACAAAAATGCTTTTACAATGTGATTTAAATACAAGCTCACCCTAGAACTCAGACTATTTCCTTAAAAGATCAGAGTAGGAGGACACTGAAAGTACTATTATCATCTCTATTTGCAATATTCATTGAGTGCTTCTTGCAGCCCAAGTATTGGTTCAAATCCTTTATGTATTTCATCCCATTTAATGGTTGCTATGATCCTAAGAGATATGTCCTATCATCCTCTCCATTTAGCCAAAGTGATAGACCTCACAGCCTAGAATCACGATCTCTTAGGGCTTTGCTCTAAACATTTCTGCTCATACATGTAGGAGATTGTCATGTGAGAAATCTAGAATAAACCAGAGTCTTGTTGCAAGGTAAATCATGAGAATCGTAAAGGCATGTGGCCATAAAAAGAAGGTCTTGTTCTCATAAAGGAAAGATCATCGTATAATAATGTGCTATTCTTTACTCAGAGTCACCAAAAAAGTTAGTAGAAGCTTCTTAGGAAAAATCCAAGAATGATATATAGTATATACCATCTTTTGATGTAAAGCAAATTCCTTACATGGTGCAGATATCTCTGCTAACAATGGTATTTATCAAGATTATTTATTACAAGGTATTAAAATAAATCTTTTTTTCAATTACTTTCTAATGAAGTGTTCCAATTACCTTTTGAATGGTGACATATGGCTGTAATCAATTCCAGTGGGGATAAATCTTGCTTATACAAGGTTTCAAGGGCTCCCTCCTGAACTACATTAATTACTGATGTAAACAAAGATAGAGGATTATTATCATATTTATCGATAAATCCTAAACCTCATTGCAATATAGTTCTCTGGTGTAGATGACATTAATCATCAGGTAATTTCCAACAGTTATGGTGCAAATCTGCTATAAAAGGGATGTTTCTGTGAGCCAGCTGATATTGGAGCATGTTTATTAAGATAGTTGAATTCTGGGCTAACCAGGGAAGAAGTCCTGTGGCCCTTATACACAGTGACAGTGCCAAAATAGTGCTCTTAAGCAGCTAGTGGGCTATCTGTTGGCTAACAAATGAATAACTACTACAAGAAAATATCCACCACTATTTCTGGGGGCTGCTGATGAAGATGTACTAGGCTTTCGCCTATATCATGCCTGTGAAGTGCCTCCACCTTTTGGACTAACTTTCTCTTGAATGGGCTTTTATTTTAGTAAGGAATTGGGAGGGGAATAGGAAGAAGATATGATTACTGTGAGAAGCCCAGTTCCCAGCAAAGGAAAATCTTTCATTCTTGTTGTGGAGACCACTTCCTTCCCATTCCATGATACCATGTCACTATTCGTTTCAAAACAGGGATTTTCCATGAAGTCACTCTTCCTCATTTGGTCTTTAAAACCTTCTCCAAGCTTTGGTTTACCCATCTGTTTTATGAGCGTGATACTAGTACTGACCTTATAGGATCTGGGGGATTTGAATGTAAGATACTTCATGCCTGGATCATTTCCACAGTTCAAAGGTGTTAGCTATTTTATCATTGATGGAGTCAAACAATTTGATATTCATGAGATAGAGAAAACTTTTACCTGTTCTTATTTCCTCAAACTACCTTCTATATTTTACAATGAAAGGAAACTTGTGCAAAGATGGAAGGTGATTTTTAAAGGGAAATACATGGATTACCTTCCCTCTTTACCATGGTTATGAGTAATTTATACATATACTCTTTTTAAAATTTTTTTTAAAGTTTATTTAGTTAGAGAGAGTGGGGGAGGGGCAGAGAAAGAAGGAGAAAGAGAATCCCAAGCAGGATCTTTACTGTCAGTGTGAAGCCCCATGCAGGGCTCGAACTCACAAACTGTGAGATCATAACCTGAGCTGAAATCAAGAGTCGATGCTTAACCAACTGAGCTATACAAATACTCTTAATTCCCATTTTATATGTGAAGAAATTGAGCCATAGAAAAAGAAGAGATTTATATTATGGAACACACGGGTAAATAGCAGAGATGAGATTCAAACCTAAATCTAACTTCACTGTATTCCTTCTAATGTGCTGAAGAATTTAGTTTCTAGGATATACATGGAAGTAACAATATGCTGACATTCTTTTGTCAACCTCTACTGAATGGCTTAAGAACCCGGGGGTTCTTGAATTCTGAGACCAGAAGATAGTAGGCGTCTATCTACATTCTGTCACATCTGCCTTTACCTGTATTAATCAGATGGTGAACACTGACGATCGACTGTCTCTTCTACAGGTATTTACCGAGGCCTTGTTATCCATGTGTTAGGCATTGTACTGAGGATATAAGGTACTGTTTAAGATATTTTATTACTATTCCTCTTCTGCATACGAGGAAACCTCAGGCACAGAAAGGTTAAGTAACTTGCTCACATTCACACAGCTAGGTAGGTAGCAAAACTTGGATTTGAACCTAAGCACTCTGGTTCTTAAGTTGGTGTTGGTTTTACTACCTTTTCTGAAGAAGAAAGACCTGTAAACTAACAACTGGAAAATAGTATAAACATTTGCTGTAAGAGAAATAGAATGAGGTGGTAGAAGATGGGAGCTGTGAATTGGGGACCTTGGAAAAGTCTTCTACTGAGAAAGTCACAGAAGATGAGAGGGAAGGAAACTTCTCCAGGTGACACAGCACAGGATCTTTGTTACTCATGGAGAACAGGAAAGGATCAGGTAGGCATAGGTGGAGGGGAGGAAAAGACCATCAAGACCTTGTGGACCAAGGAAGGGAGTGTGGAATCTGTCCTCTGAAGGGGGATAAATAGGAAGTGACATGATAGGACTGTGTTTAGAGAGACTATCTGATTTTAGGATGGAAAAATATTGCAAGAGGGGACAGGCAAAACGGAAAGTGATCACACGGATGAAGGAGATGACATCCAGATTTATGTCTTCAGGCCTGAGAAGCAGGGATGGGAGTGGGGTGGCGCTAAGGGGCCGGCCTGTGGTACTTTCAGGAAGGATAGACATCTTAGTACTAGGGTCTGAGGTTCACCACCCTCATAATTACTGTGATAGGTAGGGTCAGTGAAAAAGAACTAACGGTACAAATATGTCTGAAATATTTTAGGGATTTTCAGAACATTTAAGCCTAGCTATCTTCAAGATGTACTGTGTGTGGAGATAACGCTTAGAAAAGCAAATCAAACATGGACATAAATACAATTGAGAAGCTAAAAACTCTTGGGAGAGGACTAAAATTTGAAAAGAAAATCTCAAGACCAAGTATTGGGTTTTATTAGATGCCAGGTCAGTGACAGTTAGCAAATAGAGTAGACAGAAAGCGTAAGATTAATAATTAACCAAGGAGAGATGTGGATATGCAAATTAATAACCATCAAGATAATTAAGAGTTGATTATAAAGCAGAAAGGTTTTTTTTTTCCTCCAAAGACAGGGAGATTAGTTACATTGTGTTGCAGACATATTATTCTGTTGGTCAGGTCTGCCTATGTCTGCTCCCACAATCTCTGCCATGGGCCATGTGAAAATACCCTGCACCAAGGTATTTGGAATGGGGTGGGCCAGTTTGTGTCATATACAGAGAAAGGGATGAGTTCCTTACTTCTAGATAAGAGACCCACTTCCTATTTATGGAATCTGTTAGGCCTTTTGTATCTGATACTCCTGTTTCTTTTTAATATGGTTCCATAACCTGCCTTCAGTAGACTTGTTTCTTTATAACCAATTGGTTCTATGCTAACACACTTTAAGCAGGTGTCCCTGTGGTTTTAAAGGCCCTCTATTAGTCTGTAGTCTTCCTTGGATAAGTGGTTTTGTAAGATACTGCCTCCAATATGTAGTTCAATCAAGCTTGACCCTCCCCTGAGATAGCCTATCATTCTTGGCATCACCATGACAGACAATTCTTTAGAACTCTGGACTTACATTGTTTATCCACACTTTCATTATTGTGTTTAATCTCAGACATCCAGATTCAACACGTCCCCAGTTTAAGCATGGCACTTCCTTCCCAACTCGGGTTCTCTTGCAGCGTTCACTATCCCAGTGAGTGGCATCACCCCTCTTAGTCACCTTCTAGGGTCCACTCCTGACACTGCAGAAGTCCTGCAGGACACTGTGTGAAAGGCTTGGTAAAAATGAGCACCCTAGCATACGAATCTTAAAAAAGTTACATTTTACTGTGATATGCACAAAAGAGACATTCTCAGCTAAGTTCTCTGTGAGATCTCAAGCTGGAGGATATTTGAGAAGAGAGATTTCTCAGGTCTCTTCAGATTCCCCCCGAGAATGGGCTTGGGCTAGTGGCTGTGGTTTTCTCTTTGGCATGTGAGGTGCTACCAGTGTGTAGAAAGCCCCAAAATGGGGACTTAAATACTTATATCCTCTAAATATTATCAGTCTAAGACTCTAGCAGAATTAATTTACATATTTGAAAAAGGCTTTTAGAAAGCCCTATCACCATCCAGTTATGATACTTTATTCTACCGTTCCATTCTGCTCCCCTATCCAGAGTTACATAAATAACAGAGGTGAAGCATCCTAAATGAGCATTACAGTCAGTTCAGTAACAGTGGTCAGAGCCCCACAGTAGGTTAACTTCCATGACAGATGACTGGCAAGGGGGTTCAGGTGATAGGCCTGGTGAGGGATTACTACAATTGTCTTGTTCCCTCTAGACTTCCGTAGTCAAGTCACACGGCACCTGTTGCTATCATTCTGCTCCAAGTCACTAAAATCTTTCCTGTGGACTACTGTATAGTTTCCTAACTCTATCTGCACCATGGTCCCCTCCAATCCATTCTCTACACTTCAAGGAGAGTGATCACTTCTAAATAGAAACTAGATCATGTTACACACACACACACACACACACCTGGCTTGAAACACTTTCAGTGGATCTTCACTGCTTGTAAGTTAAAGATGGAAATTCTTAATATGGTCCACGGATCCGTGCATTATCTGTATACTTCACTTATGACCTTGATCTTCCACACCACCTCCCTTCCAGCTCTCATACATGCCATGCTCCCTTCTCCAGACTGCTCGCCCATGCACTCCTCTGCCAGAGACCTTCTCCTGCACATCGTTGAGAGGCCTCCCTTAACCATGTGACTGGCTCAGTTCCCTTGGACATACTCATGTAGCATTCTGAATCTTTTCGTCATAGTGTTTACAACTAGTACAATTTTACATACATTTATGGGACTATACAATTATGTTTTTCCCCCCTTACTAGAACATTAGGTACAAAAAGGGAAGGATTTTTATCCAATGATTTTATTTACTATTATATCCCATTGGGAGGATGGTGTTAGGAACTTGTTGGTCCAAAATCAACACTTGTGGAACAGGAAAAGTGAAGAAAGATGCTCAGTGTTGCAACCCTAATATCTAGCTCAAACATAGAAGTCTGCAGGCACTAGATAAATACATGAAGGAAGAAGAATGTATAGGAGGGATGAGATTAGGGTTCAGTGGGATGTGAAGGACTCCCTCCCTAATTTTGCCTCTCAGTTTCAGATAATCATGGTGTGCCTTCTCTTTCATATCTTGTAGAAGTCTGGAGAGATACAGGGTTTCAAAATATAATTTCATTCAGCTCTAATCTTTCTATTAGATTTGACAGTACTGGCATTAAAGGAGCTTTTAATCCTCTCTAAGCAAAGGGCTATTTGGAACTCCACTCAAAGTAGGTATATTCTCTTTCTTTAATGTTTAATTTGCTAGCAGGTAAGGACTATGCAAAAACCTTTTACTGTGAATGTGGACATATTGGATTCAGAAGCTGACTGGACAATTAGTGAGCAAGGATGGGAGAAAAAAAGATAGCTGGTCCTCTGCCAAAAGGGGACAGTTTGTTCCATATAGTGCTGGAGGTTAGTCAGAGAATCAAGGGTTAGAAGAAGAAGAAGGGAGAGATTTAGTTTGTTGTAACATAAAACATTCCATAAATGGAATGGGCTGCCTTATGATGCGGCGAGGCCTACACCCGAGGTTGTTTATAAAGTCCGAATGGCTAGTTGTCAGGGAACTGACAAGAATAATTCCAGAGCTGGACGTAACGTTGGATAAGATGACCTCCAAGCTTCCTTCTCTGAGATTCTATATTTGGTATAAAGTACATGTTGCATTTTAAGCTTGGGAAGAGGTAGTAAAACGCAGTCTGATAAGGGGAGCTGAACAGCCACAGAAGAATTTATTGTGGTGAATTCTGAGCCTGTAGCCCAGGAAACAGAGTCAACCCCAAGCCCGGAGTAGTGGCTGTATAAATTTTATGACAACACTGTTATCAGGGCTTTGATTATAGTTGTGACAGGACAAAACGTATTAATGTGTGAGTGTTCACAGCTTTCCCTCCTCCCTGAGTCTGTCCAAAAATAAACTTGGACTTGCCTGCTCAGATTCTCTCCTCTGTCCTGTTTCCTTCCCCAACAGAATTTGTCTTACTTGATAAAAACCAGACACAGAGGACTGCAGAAGGATTGGCTACCCTGTGGACTGCAGGGTTAGCAGAGTGGGTTGGAAATAGGTTCGGAAGAGCTGCCTCATGGGGGCGACAATGTGTGATGGTGAGACCCATTCCCCATTATGGAATTCCTTCTTTTTTTTTTTTTTTTCTTTCTTACAAATAGTTTCCTGTCAAGTTGGTTTCCATATAACACCCAGTGCTCATCCCAACAAGTGCCCTCCTCCATGCCCATCTCCCCCCTCCCCCCCACATCCATCAGTCCTCAGTTTGTTTCTCAGCATTCAAGAGTCTCTCATGGTTTGCCTCTCTCCCTTTCCCCCCTTCTTCTCCCCCATGGTCCTCCATTAAGTTCCTCCTAATCCTCCTATACGTGCAAACATATGATATTTGTCCTTCTCTGCCTGACTTATTTTGCTCAGCATAACACCCTCAAGGTCCATCCATGTTGCTACACATAGCCAGATTTCATTGTTTCTCATTGCCATGTAGTATTCCATGGTATAGATAAACCACATCTTCTTGATCCATTCATCTGTTGATGGACACTTAGGCTCTTTCCATGTTTTAGCTATTGTTGAGAGTGCTGCTATGAACATTGGGATACATGTGCTCCTATGCATCAGCATTTCTGTATCCCTTGGGTAAATTCCTAGCAGTGCTATTGCTGGGTCATAAGGGAGTTCTATTGTTTATTTTTGAGGAACCTCCACACTGTTTTCCAGAGGGGCTGCACCAGTTTGCATTCCCACCAACAGTGTAGGAGGGTGCCCGTTTCTCCACATCCTCACCAGCATCTAGAGTTCTCTGATTTGCTCCTTTTAGCAGAGTGGGTCGGAATTCCTTCTCAATTACCCTTGCCTGTCCAATGTGATTCTACTCTAGGAACAAGCTATAGTGTACTCAAGTCTATAAGGATTATACAGGCATTCTCAAAATAATCATTGCTTCTGGGATCCATTTCTTCCATTTTTCAGATGCCTATTACGTCTGTGATTAATGGTTCCTGTTCTCTAGGAATCCAGCATGGGAGATACAGGAATCAAAAGAGAAAGTGAGTCATGTCTTCTTCTTTGCTAACGACTTTGCTTCCTATTTCACTAAGAAAAAGACAACAGTCTAACCTGCATCTGTACTCTGGGAATATCTGCATGCTCCCAGGGTTAAACTGTGACCTTAACTTCTAGACCTGTCCCCTACTTAAGTAAATCATCTTGCTATTCTGTCTCCTCTATAACCTAAATTTACCTTTTTCTCTTGCATTATTTTCATAAGCATAGAGACTTGCGGCTTAACTTCTCTTCAATATCAAAAATCCTAAAACATTTGATTATTGATGCTCATTCCATTTCTATTACAAAGACAAAGCCAGTGGTCCAGTATCAGTCTCATTAGTCAATCTCTCAGCATTGTTTGACATTGGTCATCCCTCCCTCCTTCTTTTTTAAATGTTTTTTATTTCAGAGAGAGAGAGAGAGAGAGAGAGACAGCATGAGCAGGAGAGGGTCAGAGAGAGAGGGAGATACAGAATCTGAAGCAGGCTCCAGGCTCTGAGCTAGCTGTCAGCACAGAGCCCGACGCGGGGCTCAAACCCACAAACTGTGAGATCATGACCCCAGCTAAAGTCGGATGCTCAACCGACTGAGCCACCCAGGTGGCCCCCTCCCTCGTTCTTGAATGTTCCAACACTTGGCTTCTAGGATGGCTCTATTAATTATTTTCTTACCTCACCGGCAGTTTCTCCTCCTCTCTCTGATCTCAAGACCTGCTACCTAGGTGATTTTAACTTCCACAGCAACATCTCCAGCCTAGGCCTCTACTCTGGATTCTGCAGCTATCTCAAACAGAACACATTCAACTAATACTCCTTATTGCTGTTCCCCTAGCCTCTAATCATCATAGTTCCTGTCTTTGTCTTACACACTACTATGCTGCTTCTCTCTGCTTTCAATATATATTCAGAATCCCAGCTCTTCCCAAAATGCCTAGTACTACTACTCCAGCTGTGTCATCATCTTATCTTCCCTGTGTTGTTTGTTTTTAAGTTTTCTCATTTTGAGAGAAAGAGACAGAATCCCAAGCAGGTTCTGAGCTATTAGCACAGAGCCCGACATAGGGCTTGAACCCCCGAACTGTGAGATCATGACCTGAGCCAAAATCCAGAGTGGGATGCTTAACTGACTGAGCTACCCAGGTGGCCCTTATTCTCGCTGGATTTTGAAAGAGCCTCTTTACCTGGTCTCCTTGCTTTTTCCCCAGCCCTTCACTATCATTTCTCCTCACAAAAGCCCAAAATTTTTAAAGGTAGCATATGTGGGCCAAAACAGTCCTTGGAATGCCAGCCTTATGAGCCAAGGTTACCTTTGAGTGAATTAGAAAATAAACCTCTCTTTAGGAGAATACAGCCCTTTGCTGGATTGCCTTCAATTCTTAGCAGCCCTCATTTCACTGCATGGCTGAAAATCCACAGGTGGTAACCATGTGAGCTTGAGTAAAAGCTCCAGTTTACACAACCATCCAGAAAGCCTCCACTGCCCTGGCCCCAGCTACCTTCCATCTTCCTCTCTGAACAGTCTTCCCTGTGCTCACTCCATGCTAGCTGCCTCAGTTACCCACTGTTCCCTAAACATACAAATCATGCAACAACAAGCGCCTGTGGATGCCATTTTCTCTGCCTGGACCAACAATATACATAGGGCTTGTTCCTTACTTCCGGTGCCTCAAAATGCTCAGGGGAGTAGAGGGCTTCCCTCACAATAGGATTCTCACCCCAGCGCTCACCACCCTGCTTATCCTATTTTTTCCTATTACTTACCTGACATCTGTTTATTAGTTTTATGGTCTGTAGCTTCTACTTGCCACATGATGTTCAATACATATCTGTTGAATTAATGCTCAGTGACTGTTCATTGAAAGGCTTTGATAAAAGTAATGAATATAAATGTGAGAGCTCCAAGTTCTGCCTCTCTTTGTTCCCTCTCACAGAGAAGTTGGGGAATGATGCTTCTGGGCTAACCAGGGCAGGGAGCAAAATGCGTGGAGTCAGTGTGGCTCGAGCAGTAACACATCTGATTCCCCTTCCCCCTTCCCTTGAAAAGTGTTTCTCTCCAAATAGAACTCTGGAAAAAAGGAATCAAAGGGTACCTTCTAATTTGGAGGTGAATAAGGGTTCTTGTGACCCAGTTCCATTTATTAAAGTCTAATTTGGGATTTGGAAACAAAGGCTTAGAGATAGCAAAATGTTCCTTTGACTGTCCTTGTCCTCTGTGCCTAGGGTCTATGTTAAACAGGTCTCCTCACTGGTTGTATCCATCCATCCATTCCCCACACCCCACCTCTCTGAGAGACCTGATGGGGATAGCTTTGCCTAGTGGATGTTGTGAGATCTCTCCTTTTGTCGCAAAATCCTGGACTCTGGAGCTCTCCTATCCATATGCATCTTAATACTGCTAAAAGTTTCAATTGTAAAGAAAATCACCATCTACCCCTGCTTGGGCATTAAGGTCCTACAGCACTCTGCCGTATCTTCACTCATACTGCAACAGGTAGCACTATTAGACTGACACCTGCTCTCATATTTTTAGGTTCACCTACCAGTAGACTACTCTTCATGAATGGGCCTTATCTCATCAGTCAGTGGCCTCAATGGAAAATCACTGATCGCCCCAGGAGAAGAGGGAATTCTGCCAGCAGACTGCCTTTGGACGCTAACGACAATTCCCCTGGGTCTCCTGCCTGCTGGTCTACCCTGCAGATTTTGAAACTGTGAAGCCCTTACAACTGTGTGAACCAATCGCTAAGAACACTGCTCCTTCTATGCATGTACATCCAGCTGGTATAGTTTCTCTGGAGAACCCCGACTCACACACAGTCTGATAGGAAAGATACATATTATTCAAAAGTCACTACTGTCAGTGAAGAATTATCACAGAAAATACCATTGAGGAGAAGTGCATGTTTGGGAAAAAGAAATCTAAGCTTGGGAAACTGTTCTCCAATTAGGGCAGTCAGAAGGGTTCCCTGAAGGAGTGGCTCTTGAGCTGGGATGGATCAAGGGTAAGGAGAGCTCAGGAGGCAGAAAACGATGTTACAGGCTGAGGCAAAAGTTTGTAAAGAGACTTGGAGTGGTTTGGGGCACGTGGGTGGCTCAGTCGGTGAAGTGTCTGACTTTGGCTTAGGTCACAATCTCACAGTTCCTGAGTTTGAGCCCCCATTGGGCTCTGTGCCCACAGCTCAGAGCATGGAGCCTCCTTCAGATTCTGTGTCACCCTCTCTCTCTGCACCCCCCCCCCCCACACTGTTTCTCTGTCTCAAAAATAAACATTAAAAAAATTGGGCCCTTCCTTCTTTTACTCTTTCTAGCACTTGGAGATAGATGCTATTATTGCCCTTATTTTATAGATGAGAAAACCAAAGCAAATAGAGCAGAAATATCTTGTCCAAAGCCACGTGGCTAGGATGGCAGAACTGGGATTGGAGGATCCACACTGGATTCCAAGCCTGTGCTCGTAGCCATGAAGCTGCAGTGCCCTGGTCAATGCAGGAGGGAAAACAACAGGGCAGCACATATACCAAACCGTTTTCTGACTCCTCTGCTACTGCTGGACTCGGATGGAAAGGCTGCATTATTTGCGATTCATCTGCATCCCCCTCACACGTACTAGGCACAAAATTATCCTGGGTCTTGTCCTAAGTGTTGAAAGTTGAGACGAATAGGACATGGGACCTAGGAAAGCTCAGTCACATGAAGGAACAGACATGTTTGCACAGAAGTAACCACATTTGCAAGGGGCAGGTGTCACAAGAAAAAAAACACCTTTTGAGCTGCACTCTGATACATGCTGTTTTAATCAGTTGTGGAAACACAGAAATGACAGGAAGGAAGAGTTTTAGTCATAAAGCCCTAGAAACACGAGGCATGCCATGAAGGAGGGCCATGTGGGTTAGCATAAGGGTCACACAGGGGGCAAGAGCCTTTCGTGTGGTTTCCCTGGGAAGGAATGGTCTAGGTGGGGTAGGCTTAGCTAGCTTGAATAACTGTAGCAGGCTCTGGGGTACAGGCACTGTCCCTAGCTGTTGAGTATCTGGCCCTGGGGTGATATGGCCAGGAAAGAGTGGTCCAGAGTGTGAAAGCTTTACAAAGAAGGTGTGGGGGGAGTTAGTGTAGACTCTGGGTTGGTTGGTTTGCACATGATAGGTGTGCCTGCAGGCAGGTGAATTGTGTGCTATCCTTAAGAATCAGCTAACCCCTGGAGGGGTGGTCCCTCCCAGCAAGGCCCCTTGATATTAAAAAAAAGCATCAGAATACAGAAAAAGACAGGGTTAATATACACGCAGAGGAATATATCAGGAAGAGATGGGATAAGGCCCAGCAGGGAAGGGCACACCACGTACAGAGCCACTGAGGCATAAAGGAGAGAGGCAGTTTGGGAAATGACAGAGTATGAGACACCTGGAGAACAGTCTACATGAAGTTGGAGGGAGATGGAATTGGAGTTCAGTTATGTCAGTGAGGAACTCAGATTTGATCTCTTAGCAATGAGGCACCATTAAAGCCCACACAATCAGAGGTACTGGTTCAGAGACCAAGGGCGGATCTCAGAGACATCCCACCTATAATGGCCATCGAAAGCCAGCCCAGCATTTCCCAGCATTGCTTCCGGTGAGACCCCTTTGAACTATATATCTGCTGTCAACGTAAAGCCCAGGTAAAATGCTTCAGATGTTTTCCTTTTAAAATACTCAGTGTATTAATTTCACACATGAAGAGAAACCATATTAAATCTCACTACATAATTAGCCAAACCACATACATTTTCAGAAACAAAGATGACTCATGTCATTTCCTAATTAAACCTTGAAAGGTTTAATTAAAAAGCATAATTTGGAGAAAACTAGTTTAGGAGGAATTGGGGCTTAGCATCATGAACGTGTACACATGGAGCTTCCGCGTTCAACCTCCACTGAGGGTGGGAAGAGATGGCCACAGGAACATCGGGAGCAGCCTCTCGCAGAGCGATGGGCTGTGCCTTCCTCACACATGACACACTGTCTCAGACAACAGGGGAACCAGTTAATGGTAACCTTTTAAGGAAACAAAACATTCTACTACTTCAGTTGACCAGATGCTGAGAACCCCTGGGTAGACGAGAGACAGAACAAAGTAGAGAGTGACGGAACAGGCGTGGAGTGCTTGCTCTCTGTCCAGCGCCATGCTGGCCACTTTGTATTAACCACAGCAATTCCTCACAACGAGTCTGTGGAATGGTGCTGTTATTCCCATTTTCAAACAGGGAAACTGAGGCACAGAGGTGCGAGGCAGAGCTAAGACAGCTTCTCTAACTTCGGGGACTTCTCTCCAAGTTGCCTCTGGAAAAGCCTGAGAAGCCAGTGAGCCCTGGAGCAGAACACCCGCCTTGGAACCCTAGCTGTGGGATTTCAAGCCTCGGTTGCTCATCCATGTAAAGGAGAATAATAAGACCTGGGAAGGTAGGAGTGAGGTTTGAATAAAATCATGCACGTGAGCCTGACACGGGTAGGCACACCATTGACAGCAGTCTACACAGTATTTACAGATACCTACAGAAGTACTTCCAGCATCAACGTCAGATAAGGTATTGGGTCCCAACAGAATTTTATGACAGACTATTTGGGAGCACTATAGGGGATAGTAGCTCAGAAGCCAATGTGCACTGAAGGGAATTAAAATACTGAGACTGTGCTGAAAATTCTTCTAGTTAAAAAATATATTGCAGAAATTATATTTAGAACAAACATTGTTTTCCTCTAAACGTGGTCAGTGTCCTACTTAAATCCATGCATAGGCTTCCTAAATGCACTTAAGAATTAGATTTAAAATCCTCACCTTGGCTATCTGTGAGGCCCTGTAGGATTTGGCTCACCTACCTCATCTTGTACCACTCTTTCTCTGCTAAGGATATCTTTGCACAGCGGCCAGCCTTCTGTTTCTCAGACAAGTACTCAATCTATGCCAGGCACTGTGCTAACCTCCGATATGCGGATTAGCTCATTTAATCCTCAAAATGGCCTTATGAGGTGGGTACTAGTGTTATCTGTGCTCTACAGTCTCGGAGAGTGAGGCCCTGACAGGTTAACAAACTGGCCTAAGACAACATATTCAATGGGTGAAGCTGTAATTCAAACCCTGGCACTCCTGCACCACGGTCCAAACACTCAAACTTCCCACTCTACCATGTCCCCAAAGTTTGACCTTGCCTGGCTCCCCTCACCACTCCAAGGAAATGTTTGTCGAAAGAGGCCGGATCGACGGCGATGTGGGAACATGGATTAGTCACTGAGGATCGGGAGAAGGCAGCATGATGAGCAAGCCAAATCTGGCCCACAAAAGAGACAATTTGTAAATCCTAACTGTGCCAGTGTGACGGGCCCACCTCTCTCTTCAGTTGTCCCCTTGCATAATCCTCATTGAGCGCGAAGTTCGACTCAATCAGCCAGACTGCCCTTTGCTGATGAGCATCTACAAGTCTTCAAGGCTCTAATCTCCTGTCCTTTCCATTTAGTCTAGAGTCAGTCGATTTATAATAATTCCATTGAATTTAATCTTCATTATTCACCTTATCTATTCCCTGCCTACCCTTTCCATTATTGCTTCTTAATTTTCAGTCCAAGACAAATGACAGGCAATATGATGACTGACCAGACATGTTAGGAAGAATGTAACATGCTTTCACGACACTTCACTACCATTGAAGGCTGAGTGGCTATGTACCAAATGTCAACTGTCACAGCTCAGTGAGCCCTTTCCCAGGCCTGTCAACAGTGAACTATAAGAAATACAAGCTCTTTTTCTCCAGTGAGCAGAATAGCAGAGACGTTCAGCCCCAAGTATTCACAGATGTATATATAGTTCTCACAAGCCTGATACCAATGACCTGAGATGAATTTAGGCAAGTGATAAAAAAAAAAAATGATTTATTGAAAGGATGCACATTCTTCATCAAAGATTTGTGTTCTGAATGGATTGTTTTGGGGAAAAAAACCCCAAAAATGTGCTTCAAGCAAACATCTAGATGTATTTATGTTTGTATGTACATACACATACAGTGAGTATACATAGACATATATATGTCTACATATGTCTGTGTAAGTATATATTAGTCACTGTATAAGTATATATCTGTATATACGTCTCCATGTATCTATAGATAATTGTCTATATATGTCTATGTATACTTACTATATCATCTATGTGATATGATATAATAGGTATAAAAATCCCTTGAAGTCTCACTAAATTAATACATATAGTCTGTTCTCATTATTCACTGTAGTTATGTTCTAGAAAGTCACTCTGAACACGAAAGGGGCAAATACTGAACTGTTGCTCTTAGGGGAAATACAGGTTAGGTTCTTGCAAGTCTCTGGCTGTAACATTTTTGTCAACTGATCAATAACCCTGTTTTATGTTTAAAGACATTTAATATGCATATTGTTAATTCATTAGCAGTGAACTCATGAGAAGCACTGTAACTCCTGTCTGATGAAGCTTATTAACACACATATTTTCTCCATAAGGCACAGCACAGCCTTCTTCTGCTGAGGCACACCAGAGAGCAGTTCAATGCTATGCCTGGGTGCCATTTTAAATGACACAAAAAGAGTGTCAGTAAATAAGCCACCAAAAGGATACTTGTTTATAGCATGAGAGCTGAGACAATAAGGCAGAGTTGTTCTGTTAAATCTCAACTGGGAATAGAACCTTGAGTGACTCAAATTTGTCACCATTCTGCCCATGTCCATGATTGACCATAAAAACAATAGGAAATACTGATTTTGGGGTTACAATTTTTTTTGTATTTATTTTTTGGTATGTATTGGGGGATACATATTTTTGATGTATTTCACTTTGGGGAGTTTCAGGGAGTCATTTCAATGAGTAGGCAAATTAACAAATTTGGAATCTGTGAATAATATAAATTGACTGTAAATATTGATATCTTGCTTTTGGCTTGAGATTCCCTTTGTTTGTGTTGGAACTAAGTATAATTGGAACATTTATTTGACATGATTCTGAAACCACACCCTCTTCTCCTGTGAATGGCACAATATTTAGCTTCTTGAGCTGATGTGGGATCAGTGCAAAGATTAGTTAGGATCAATCAGTGTGTGATGCACATCCTCCTGCTTAGTTAAGAAAATACTAGAAATTGATTAAGGTAGCCAAGTGGTAGTAGACATTTGAAGTAGTGTCTCCTAGCTCACAGTGGTCTGTTTTAACTGCCTGATTACCCTTAACTGCAACTACGCCTATATTTATATAGTAATTCAGGCAACGTTTAGTGAGTACTATGTGGGAGGCAATGTTTAGGTGATGGGGATATAGTGGCAAACAAGGTGTTCATGAAGCTTACCTTCAAGTTTGGGGAGTAAGAAACAAACCAGCTCATTTCTAATTATTTTAAGTGCTATGAAAGAAATAATGAGAGGATAGAGACCAACTGGAAAACAGAGCTATTTTGGAAAAAAAAAAATGCCTATCTGAAGGAGCCCAGGAAAGGGCATGCCAACCAAAGGGAAGAGCATGCGCAAAAGCAGGGAAGAGAACAAGGCTTAGTGCCCACCACCAAGACAGGGGCTCATTATGCCCTGTGGGAGAGCAGAGCCAGACCCTGGCTCCAGTGTTTCCTAAGAAATTGGATGCTGGCTTTTGGATTCTGTGAGAAACTCAGTAAGCTTATAATATTTTCCTCCCATAACCTTAGTCCGTCTAGTTTCTAATAATTGCATCTGATGCCTTTTTACCTAATAAGAAAGTTGACTGGAATAGGTAAGTGGGAACATTACCTCTGCTGGAAAAAGTAAACTTTAATTTATCAATATGAATTGATACAATCATGACTATCTCATCTGATTCCCGTAGCATGCCTGCGTACCAACAGCTCATCTTAAATGTTTCTTAAAGATCTGCTGAGCCTGTAGAGTTACCATCTTTTGCAATAACTGGCCAGACTATTAGGCTATGAGACCTCTGCAGAGATTTGTATTTTTGATGTATTTCACTTTGGGGAGTTTTGGGAAGTCATTAAAATATAAAACCTGATAAAAAAAAAAGTGCATATACTGGATTAAAGCTAACATAGTAGCTCCCAGGGATCTCTCACTAAGCAAAATCAGGTCAGGGCCTAGGGACAACCTTTCCCTGAAGTCACAGCAAGAAGTAAAGTTCAGCAATTACCACTCCTAACAGAGAGGGTCATCCTCTGGCAAAATACAGAGGATTAAAAAGCACTTATGTTGATGCTGATGGCAGCCAGAACTGCTTGCATCAAAATTTATATTTTTCCCCCAAGCTTCATTTTCCCTCTTATCTCTGACTGCTCTGTGAGGGAGATATGGAAAGATACATTTGCAGGAACTTAATGTTAACTTGGCAGGAAGCCAACTATATTGCCTTAGCGGTGATTACTAAAGTAGGACATTCTAGAACTCCTACAATACTTTGCCTTGTTTTTCCAACAGTAAACAATTGGCGGGGCGCCTGGGTGGCTCAGTCGGTTAAGCGACCAACTTTGGCTCAGGTCATGATCTCACGGTTCGTGGGTTCGAGCCCTGGGTAGGGCTCTGTGCTGACAGCTAGCTCAGAGCCTGGAGCCTGCTTCAGATTCTATATCTCCCTCTCTCTCTGACCGTCCTCTGCTCACGCGGTCTCTCTCTCAGAAATAAATAAAACATTAAAAAAAATTGGCAATGGTATTCAGTCATTCACTGAGTATTTACTGAGCATTTGTTCTCTATTACAACTTGGTATATAGAGAAATATGCATATCTTCTGGAAAAAAAAAAAAAAGGTAAGTTTCCTGGCTTTTTCTACCATTACTCAGGAAGCCAGTGATAGAGGGCCAAAGAGAAGTATCTAAATATCCCAGGCCCTTCCTGTTCATCAGGCCCAGATTACCAGATTACTTCCTGCAATTCCTGATGGAGAAGACTGACAAGGAAAAGCGGGCTTCTTAAGAAGCAAGCACGCTTTCCCCAAATGCCATAGCTGCAATGCAACTGGAGGGCTTTCAGAGGGGAAAGCCTGGATCCTTTCTCTGTGCCTCTCAAATTCTACTATCAAAAGTCCCTAATGGTTGGCAGGGTGATGTAGCCTGCTTTTCATGCTGCCTCCCCTCCTGACTCCCTAGAAGTAGGGGGAAATAATAAAAGTGATAGGAAGTTTCAATTGCTCCAGCATTTGCATGTAACACCGATCACCAAAAGAACAGATTTCTGCTCTTTCCAAACTCAAAGTTTCTTCCCTCACTGTGATGCTGATGGGTAAAAAAGGGGAGAAATAATAGGTGTGCAAGAACGTAATCCATTGTTTATACAAGCTGTGGCTCAGGTGAAGAAAAGCCCAGTTCCCCCAAAGCTTTCAAATACACAAGATCCTTTGAATCCTTTTCATACTACTCTGAATTCTTTCTCCCAAGACCTGAGTCTTCTCAATCTCTGTCTTCAGGACAAACCCCTTCCCACTCTGCCTCTTTCCAGATTTTCTCCCAAGGTAGACCTGGTGAGGCTTCAAGTTACTCTTTCCCTGTGACGTATTTGTGTCACCAATTATGTGACGTAATTGGTACATACGTCACATGCAGGTAGATTTTTTCACTACAATACTGCTTGCAGGGAGAGGAGATTCATTGCCATGTGCCTGAGGGAGTGGGGAGATAGGAAGAACTCAACTTACTGAAACTTCTGTTCCTTTTCACCAAATATCAAAGTATATTTGTGACTAGTTCATTTCTGTATTCACAATGAAAATACTCTGCAATGCCAAACTCTTCTAGGTTTTTTTTTTTTTTCCTTCATCAAGTGGTCTTGATGACCTGATAATTTAGGGACATTCCTTATTGTATGCTAACTAATCAACTCTGATGACTTTCCTATCTGCTCAATTCTGCCTATACAAAAACAAGCCAGAAATGCATTTGAAGACCAGTGCTTTATCCTGCAAATTAATGCAAATTTAGCATCAGTTCCTGAATACATTTATTTATAGATTTGTGTGTGTGTGTGTGTGTGTGTGTATCCGGCTGCTATAATCTTCAAGTAAGGCTGATGTTCTAGAAGACATGTCTTGCTTATATTCAGAAGATTATTTTTACTATATTGTACTTTGATCTATAGGCGGAAGGGAGAGAAACCAGCTTATACCATGCTGTCTTTCACCTTGACCCAAACCAGGATAGAACAAAACATAAAATTAGACTCTTTGAAAAGTCCTTTTAGTTTACTCAGCCAGTAGTGCCAAGAGTTTATTCATGTACATTCTACCTGACCTAATATTTACTTATTATTTTTAAGTTTTTAATGTTTATTTATTTTTTTTTGAGAGAGAGAGAGAGAGAGAGAGAACAGGGGAGGGGCAAAGAGAGAGAGAGGGAGACACAGAATCTGAAGCAGACTCCAGACTCTGAGATGTGAGCCCAAAGCACGACATGGGGCTCAAACTCATGAGCCACGATATCATGAGCTGAGCCGAAGTCCGATGTTTAACCAACTGAGCCACCCAGGCACCCCTCCTTATTAATTTTTTAATGAATACTTTTCTTCAATTTTAAAAGGCTACTCTGTTCTACTACAATTAATGGTAAGTCAATATTCTTTGTCCCAAAGATGATAACCAAAGAATTAATACAATAAAAACACAATAATATTTTATCTAGAAACTATGACATACTGATAACTTCTAAGTTTAAAGACCTTTTTGTTTAAAAAGTAGACATATATAAGGAAATATTACTCAGCCATAAAAAAAAAGAATGAGACCTTGCCATTTGTGACAGTGGATGGACCTCTACGTTATACTAAGAGGGTGTTATGCTAAGTGAAATAAGTCAGAGAAAGATAAATACCATATAATTCCACTTATATGTGGAACCTACAAAAAAACAAAACAAAACAAAAAAAAACACCAAAGCAGAAAAAGACCCACAAATAGAAAAAACTGTTGATGACTGCCAGAGGGGTAGGAGTGGGTAAAATGGGTGAAGGGGAGTGGGAGATACAAGCTTGGGGTTAAGGAATGATTAAATCATGGGGATGAAAGGTGCAGCATAAGGAATATAGTCAATGTTATTGTAATAGCGATGTATGGTGGCAAGTGGTACCTACTTGTGGTGAGCATAATGTGTAGACTTGTCGAATCCCTACGATGTACATCTGAAACTAATGTAACACTGTGTGTGAACTACAATTCAATTTTTAAAAAAGTAGACATCACACCAAGTTACTTCAAAACTAGCACTGACAAGACTCCATATTTTCCTTAATTAGGATGGTTGAATTGAAAACGGAATGGCTTTGCTACTCTGTTTTTTAACATACTACTTAACATGATCTCCAGTGACACGAGTGGTTGCTTTCTACACTTTGGGAAACACCGACAGTGCTATTCATTCTACTAGCGTTGATGAAAATAACAGCACAGAGAAATTAAATGAATTGTCTTATTAATGACAGAGAAAATCTTAGAATCTCTTTTAGGCCCTTCATTAAATGCTTTTTCAAGTACAAAACCATTCTCATTTGAGGGGGAAATGACATGTGAACCTAATTTCGTGGTCTCCCTGTCCTGATTGTTTATCATATTGATTCAATCTACATCATTAATGGTTTTGTCCAACAATCTAGCTCAGAATTCTCATGTTAAGATCATCTATAAAAGGAAAGGAATACTTGTTTCTTTTGAAAGGTAAATATAAAATATTCACAAACAAGGAACAAATACTCCACATTCATTTGATTGTGTTCATTTTGGTTTTGTTGTTTTGTGTTAGCTCAAGGGCCTGTTATCTAGGATAGCCATGAAACTTTTCTTTTTAAAAGGGAAAAGGTGGACATGCTATCAGATCTGATCATGCCCTAAAATGTGCAAAATTTGAGTACATTCAAGCATTCTTAACTGAGAGTAATAGTTACAATGAAAGAAGAGGATGTGAGGCTAAGGAAATAATTTTAGTGAAGAGGCATGAAACCAATGTGTTTCATGATGTGCTCGTTGGTATAGACTTACACCTTAAACAGCACCCTAGTCTGCAGATAGGACATATGGAAAAACAAGTGAAAACAAATATTAATTTTCCTAAAAAATGTCTAGCCTATGATCAAAAAACACTCTACCAAGAGCCCAAAGTTTGTGTTTTATTTACGACTACATATATATTTTTACATGTGTATTGGTGATAGAATGGTATCTGGATATAATAATGATAGTGCTTTTTTGGAACATATGCTACTTCCTGTTATTCTGTAACTCTTCTCCCTATTCAGGTAATAGGTATTGTATTCTATTCAAACTATTTCAAGTAAGAAATGACACCGCGGTATGCAAGTAATAGGATAGTCAAATTCTTGTCTTTTGGATATCAAAAGGGCTAGGTCAGGCTATTAACGATGGATTCTTAAAAACCAGTTGAACAAAGTAACATATCCTCAAACTTGGTCAACACTCTCTCACATGAAGGAAGAAAAGGGTGAGTCATAAGAAGAAAGTTTAGACAATGAGGAATTTATGAGAATGGGCCCCCATACTTATTTCATGTCCCAAGAAAGTTCAAGTGCAGGATGGGGCAGACCACTGAAACCTCCAGTTAAGTTTGGAGACTCTGAGAACAGAAAGAAATGTACTCTCATCCTTTTCCCAGGAGAGGCTAGCAAAGTGTCAAGAACCCAAGAAGAAATGGTTGCCTAATGGTCCAACGGACAGAGTGAGAGCATTTCAGTGTGCCTCTGAGCAGGGCACCAGAAGGAGCAAGATTTTTTTCCACCATGTAAGTGCAGTAGGAAAGCCACACAGAGAATGGATGGAGTGCAAAGTCCAATTGTCAGGATTAGAGGGATGCCATAAGATACTGCCAGAACCAATGAGGTTCTGCAGAAATAAAGGCATCTTGGCAGATGTCAGTGTATGTGCAGAATGACAAGGATTCAAGTGCCACTACCCAGAAGTCTTGTTGTGATATTACTACTTTGACTGAAATTGAGATATATAATCAGAGAAGGATGGAAGATAGTTACACACTGAATTAAATATAGATCTATGCTATCAAAAAACAGATGTTCTACATTGATGAAAAAAAAAGTTTATTTGGTTTTTTATTCCAGGTTGGAATTGTACCTGCTATAGATACATATAATTTGAGATTTTATACCCAGAAGATAGATAATATATTATACCACTGCATCCTCCATAGAAATGGAAGAAAAAAGGGCTTAAATATATCCTTCAAGTGACTGTGACTTTAGAATTTCTTACAAAATTGAGTATGATTGCACCAGCTTGACTGGAGTATTTTAGTAAACATATTTGAACTCACCACGAATAAAAAAAAGATACTACAAAATAGTGGTGAAGGGCAAGATCTAAGTAACATCATTATTAAAGGACTGGCTAAGACACAAAATCAAATATTAGAGTAGTTTAAAGTAAATTAATAAGGGACTATTCAATACCTGTGATCACAGAGTCATGACAAAGAAACTCATCTTCTTTGAGAGATAGGCAAAGCCTAGGCAGAATCGATGCAAACTAGTCACACACAGCTCATTGCCAACACTCAAAATATTGAGTTCTTCCTAATTAGTATAGACTATAGCTCTCTGGCTTTCAGGTGTGGGGGGTGCTAACAAGATTCTTTTGATTTCTAGATAAAAACAGTCATCACATTTAAGCTGATACAATATCCTTTTAATCTGTGGATTTGTTATCAGATGGTTTAGGTTAAGGTATGCTGCAATAACAAGGACCCAGAATTTTAATGGCTCACAAATATGATGTGCTGATATCATAGCAGAAAGGAAAAGAGAATATGGCAAAACCAATGGCTCTTCAAGTTTATTCATACTTCATTGGTCAAAGCAAATCATGTGATTCCTGACATGGACAGGGCAGTGCAAATCTCCTCCAGGGAAGGGTAGCAAATATTTCTTACAATAATACAATTTACCATACATATTCTTATTTCTATTATCACAAGTAGATCTTTATAGCAACATACCTACCTATAAAATTACTGTGAGACGAAGGTGGCTTGATTTATAAGTTAGCACTTGTGAAAAAAGAAGTACCTACTTTGATTGACTATCATATTAAGGATGCCTACAACAGCATGTGATAGGTTGAAGTTTTTAATAAAAGTTTGCTGAGTCATTACTATGCATGGATTATTATAAATTAAAGATTTTGAAGAATGAACTAAAATGTCATTTATTTTCTTCCAGTAGTCTCAAATTTTCACATCAGATTTGGTTCTTTGGGTTGATGTTAACAGAGAGAAAGTAGCTGGTATGATTTTGAGGCTAGTACTTCAGAATTTTTTTAATCCAGGTAAATTACCACCAGGTGAATGTTCATACCTGAAGGGTAACTACATAGGCTTCCTAGGGCTATTATTAGCTGCATTGAAAAACTAACAAAATGTGGGGAAATGTGCAGCTAGCTTCCACAATATTTGAATGATGCTGTACAATTTAGACCAACATTGATAGCAATATAAAGTTGAAGATACTGTTCTTTATTTTGTCAATCATTGTTTAATTGATACCTGCTTTACTAACAGACTTGAGTAACCTACTTTCCTATTATAAATATTTGGTGATTTCAAGAAATGTTTACAGTTTCTATATTTGAACATTTTAAAGGAAAAAAAAAAGATCTTTAGATAGACAATAGACATTTGTTGTTTCTGTGTGCTTCTTTTCATCTAGTTACAGTGACCAGAATTTATTTGAGTATCCACCCCTTACGTATATTCAGACAATAAGATCGGGATGGCTATACCTTTACCTCCAACCCAGAAAGAATCACATGACCCATACCTAGCCAATCTGAGTATTGTATACTCTTGGCTATTCATTATTGCTTCAGGAATAAGCATGTGGTCCAAGTCAGGCTGCTGGGGTTTAATTTCAGCATTTTTATTAGAACTGTTGAGAAAAGATTCTTCCTTCTTCTGGAGTGAATGAAAGGGTGGGATGAAAGCCTGGGAGGCATCTTGAGAGAACCACAGTACAGCCTCCCTGAGAATGGAACATAAGGGAAAAAGAGCTGACAAAATAGCTCAAAAATGGAAAGAGTAAAGTGGAGTGTCGGTTACATCATTTGCGTACCTGGATCCAAAAATATGTCTGAAACATAATATTCTCTGGACTTCTCAGTTATGTGAGCCAATCATTATCCTCCTATACCCTACCATCCTTTTATTTTATTTTTTAGAAGAGAAATAGAATTTCAATGTTTATTTATTTTTAAGAGAGTGAGAGAGAATACGAGTGGGGGGAGGGACAGAGAGAGAGAAGAAAAACCCCAGAGGATTCAAAGTGGGCTCTGTGCTGACAACAGAAAGCCCCATACATGGCTCAAACTCACAAAACCACTAGATCATGATCTGAGCCAAAGATGGATGCTTAACTAACTGAGCCACCAGGCACCCCAGCATCCTTTTAAAAGTCAGTTTCAGTTAGTTCCACTTGCAACTAAAGTTCTTACCAATATACTTGTCCTTCTGGTAGGCACAGTTCATTCCCCTCCTGTATATGATAATGATCCAAGAAGGGATGGTGGGTCAGAATCACAGGGTACTAAATCATTCTATGCAAATCATAAAAGCAGTACAAAGCCATAGTTTGTGGAAACCTCGCTTCTGTCTCATCTTTACCTCATTATTTTATATTCATTTAACTCTATGCTTTATAGTACCAAGAATTCCCTATTTCTGTATCCTCAAGATCCAATGCTGCACCTAGCACAAATTAGGTATGTAATAAATGGTTGAACAAGGGAATGTATTAATATTCTTTATTAAAATTGATGCCTAGCACAGTAAACAATGCTATCAAAGTTGTAGCATAAGCCATTGGCTATTAAATGTATATTAAGAAGTAATCCTATTCACAAAACTTCCCAAATGCCAGCTGTTCAATGACTTGGGTAAATATGTAGAAGGCAAGAAATTCCAGGAAGAAGAGATAGTTTGATTAAAGTAAAACAAAGACGTCTGGGTAAACTTAGAGACATATGTTTCATGTTCCAGAATTGCCCACTATAGATTTTCAAGAAGTATTTTTCCTTTTAAAAATTATTTAAAAGTATCTTTTCCACAGCTGTCAATAACTATAATCTGAGATTTCACCCTAATTGCAAGCTAATAAAATAGCCTGCTACAGTTTCATGGAAGACATAAGATTCTTAGATCATAGACAAAGGACTCCCTTACGTATGGAACAGAAAACAGCACAAGCCATCATCATGCCAGTGTCAATTTTCCTTGACCCAAATCCCATGGATGTGGGGTAATATAGATGGGCTGAGATGGATGTCTGCAAAGGGAGTAGTTTATGTTACAGGGAGGGGAACCCTGAGCTTAGGAAATCCAAATCTTTTCTAATGGGCAATAATTTGCCTGTGCTTTGCTCTGGAGAGAGATATGGTTATTATACTGGAGAGTAAGCATGGCTGCTCTCTGTTCTGGAGGAGGTTATCTATTTCCTAAAGCTGTTTGTTCACCTTATGAACTTTCTTGAGAGGACAGTCTGGAATCAAAAGCTAAACACAAGACATACAGCAACACAGGATACCCATGAGAACTGCCTCTCACCAATAGTAGCAGAAATAACAGAAAAACTAAATTAAAAGATTCAGGTATGACTTTATTAAATTTTAGATATTTAACTCCCTCTCAAATAGAACTTCTACCATCTCAGAAAGGGAACGTATACAATGCCAATTTGACTCTGAGGCATCTTGAAGAATAAAAAGCAAAAAATATACTGCTTTTTTATTGAGAATAATTTCCCAAACAAAGTTAGACTCTTTTGGGTTTGATTTCACAAGGCTGAGTTTCAACACATTTCTCCCTGAGATTTTTTGGGGAGGACTTAGGAAGAGAAGATAACCACATATTTGCTGGAATGTTAACTTGATGCCTATGTAGAATTTATGGTAAAAGGATAAAAGAGTGCATGGAGAAAATGAAGTTTTACTGAGAAATGAGTTGTTGAGAGGCCCGGAAATACAGGTCTGTACCTTTAGAAGTGGAAAATTAACCCAGGAAGAAGGCCTATTGGCTTGAATATAGTAATTTTAGTTATCTAGTCCTTAAACACTGTTTTACACAAGAGTTGAAGTGTATATCCACATATTACTACTCATACTATTATATAACACCCAACACAAGTGCATCTAGGGCCAGAGAAGGATCAGGCGATTTCAGCTGAGAAGACATTTACCTGAATATGCCTTGTTCATAAGTAAGGCAAACAAGGGCACAAGCTCATCAAGTTTCTAAGACTCAAACACAAAGACTTAATATAATCTTAAAAAAAAAAAAAGGAAAGGAAAAAAGAAAGGGAAAGGAAAAAAGAAAAGGAAAAAAAAAAGGAAAGGAAAAAAGAAAAGGTTGAATTGGTTCTATGAATTGGTTCTATGTGAATTTTTTTGTTTGATTTTACATTTTGTAAAAGTATAAATAATTAGGAGAGAGTGAATCTATTTTACACCTTGTTTAAAAAACAAACATAGCCAACACATGCAAAAGCTATCATTTTTAGCTAACTTTGTAAACATAATGACAATATTATGTTATTAATTAAGTAACAATATTAGTTCCTGCGTATCTGTAGCTTCTCAAATTCTAGAGGGTGCTAGAAATCCTGTGACTCTGTTCTTCTGGGTCTGAATGTATTATCAAAACATCATTTTAAATGAAACTGTTTGTTAAGTACCCTTTTACATCTCCTCAGAGGCTACTTACGTCTTTCAAATCATTAATGGACCCTTTCACTAGCCGGTCTTCCCTGAGTACCCTGCCACACCTTAATTAGATGATTTTGGGGCAAAGAAGGGATACAATCTGACTTTGGTTGAAATGTTGAAAATATAAACAGTCAACTGTATCAAGCAGGAGAATGAGTTACCAGACTATTATAATAATCCAGGAAAGGGGCACGTGGGTGGCTCAGCAGGTTAAGCATCTGACTCTTGGTTTTTGGCTCAGGTCACGGTAGCATGGTTTGTGAGTTGTGGATTTGAGTCGTGTCAGGATCTGTGCTGGCAGTGTGGATTCTGCTGGGATTCTCTCTCCTCTTTATCTCTCTGACCCACCCCAGCTCATTTCCAACCCCCACCTCTCAAAAATAAATAAACATTAAAAAAAAAATAATCCAGGCAGGAGATAATGACAGCATGGGGAAGGAGTAGTGGTGAAAATGATGGGCGATGGTCAGATGCTGGACATTATTTTCAAGAGAAGCAACAGGATTTTTCTGATAAACTGTATGTAAAGCATGAAAAAAAGATGTTTTGCGTGTTTGTTTCTTACTGTAGCTCAAGCAACTGGAAGAAAGGAATTTCTACTTACAGGACAGACCATAAGAGTTCATGCTGGTGGAAAAAATCAGGAGTTGAAAGTTGGCATTTGACATATCTATCAGACACCCAACAGGGAAAGCAAGTAACTACTTGGGCACAAAATCTGGAGTGTAGGGGAAATGTCTGTACTAGAGGTAAATAACTGAGAGTTGTCGGAAAAGAGGTAACATTTAAAACCATGAAACTGGATGAAACCATCAAGGTAATGAATATAATGACCTGGATTGATTCCTGGGGAACATTAGAGGACAGGGAGATGAGGAGAAATAGCCAAAGACACTGAGAGGAAGAGGTCAGCAAAATAGGAGGGGAACCTAGAGAAGGAGCACCTGAAGCAAGGAAATCTTTACGAATCAGGGAGCCATACCATGTCAAATGCTGCTGACCGATTTAGTTAGAAAAGGACTAAATACACTGACCATTAATATGGCAATGTGGAAGTGAGGGGTGGATCCAGGTTTTTCAGGATCCAAAGCAAATAGAATTTGAGGACTCTTGGACTTATGCATAGGGCTTTAGCTCTTGGAACCTAGGTATAGCTCCTCAAAAGGTCTTGTGGAAATGAGGATCAGCGAAGTATAAGCTTTACTAGTTTCAAAGCAAAGCCACCTCTGTTGATGGTCACTGATGCATGTGGAAAGTGTGCTCTGGAGTGGTCGAGAGAGCCTACTATTGTGAATCAAGAAAAAATGGCAATGCTTTCAAGGAATTTTCCTATGGGGGGGGGGATAAGAAATAAGTTGGTATTCAGGAGTAGTATGGAAGTTAAGAGATGGTTTCTTTTGTTTTTGTTTTTCTTTGCTAAGAAATGAGAGAATAAAAGTTGAAGATGCAGATGAGGAGATGATAGTCAACTGTTGGGTTAATATCTCTGAAATGGCGCAAGGGAAATGGGATCCATTGCAGGAGCGGAGGGGATGCTTTGGAGAGAATCACAGACGGTTTATCCTGGAAAATGAAGGAAGGTAGATGATATACCAGGTAGATGTGGATGGAATGTGTGGAAGTTCTCTTTTTATTGCATCTAATTTTTTTCCAGGATAAAAGGAAACAAAAACATCAGAAGAGAGGGAGGTATAGAGAGGTGTATGTTGAAGGTTTGGAGAAAAAGACATATGAAGTAATTCACTAGGGGACTATGACAGGGAATGGACTGAAGACAAGTTGGAGGATTTCTGGACTGTACTTACAATCCACTTGAGGTTAGGGCTTGTGACCTTAGAGAAAGACTCGTTACTATGACTGTATATTTTGTCTCTAGCTATTTTCTGCTGCCTCAGTGAAGACAGAAGGTAGGCAGATCATTAGACTAACTAAGGATGGGGTTTAGTAAGGCACTCATGACAGGGTGGGAGAGGCCACCTTCAACATTCCAACCAGAACGGACTTTTTCATTTCTTCGTGCTCCCTGTTTTCTCTGGATCTTCCTCCACTCCCCAATTAAATTCTGCCTCCCACAGTGCCTTGGCTAATTACTAATGCTCTTAATGCTACTTCCTCAAGGAAGTCTTCAATTACAGAGACTAGATTAGAAGAGGGTTCTCTGCTATTCTGACTATCATTTTCCATAAAAGACACTCCTTGCTAAGTATTTATTCAACCTATGTCTTTCATCCATAACCTAGAGTTTCCCAAGGCCAGGGATACATCTGTCTCACTCACCAATTTTGCCTCCATGGCTGGCACAAAGCATGGTTACATCAGTGCAGTCACATGATTCATGCATCCAGCATAAGTACTGTCATTAGAACCAAACTCTCTGCTTCTTGGGCTTCAGGGTGCTGAGGCCCAGGACTAATAGTGGTAAACCAATAAAGCCACAGTAAGAATGACCAAGAAGCAAGAGGCTACCTTCGTTTGTATAACTTTCCCAAACAGTTTCAATCCATAAATTGAGTTGAGGAAACATTTATTGAGCATTCATGTAGTACTAGGACCGATGCTATGTGTTTTTGTAATTACTGTATCATTTAATTCTTAAATATCCTTATGTGTCTTAAGACTACAGAGACTTAAAATTAAAAATAACTCCTCAGGTGAGCATGGAAATTACACTCACTCACTGATTCACCTTTAGGAATTTAATAGTTACTTACATGCTGAATAGTTTGGCTGCCCAGATATGTGCATTTAGATAGTCTTTTGTTCCTTCTTTTTACTCAGTGGATATCAAACCCTTGAGCGCATTAAAATTATTGCACAGGTGTGAACACATAAAGCCATGTACTATAGGTACAACTGAAGAGATTTCTAAGGATATTTTTAAAATATAACTTGTTTCTCAGTTCTGCTGATTTTGAAACCTCATTCCCTTATAATTTTCTATTCCTTAGGTACAATAACTCCATAAATATGTGTTGAGTGAAAAAAATACCTCAATTAGAGTAGCTTGATATCAAAGGTACTCAACAAAACCATTATTGGAAAGTTATTAAGTGCCATGAACCTGAGGGTACAAAAGTGGGGCACACAGTCTCCTGGGGACAGGTGGGCAAGCAGTAGGTCGCAAGGTAACAGCACAGACTACCTGGAAGGTACAGAACTAAGATGCTGGGGGCAGTCCAGGATTGGGCGGTGCTGCAGGATAAGTAGAAGCTATCGTGATAAAGAGAATCAGCGAGTGGAACTCCAGGTATGCCAGGTAAGGGAATAATGGGCTCCAAAGGTCAGAGTTAGGGAGAAATAAAACCAACATTACAATTGTTCTAGGAATTGGCTTAATTCATTCAAAGAAAAGAACACATGGGTTTCTTCCATTGGAAAGAAAGAAAACAGAAAAGAAAAGAAAAAGAATAGAAAAGCCTTCATCTTTTCCCTGAACTTGAAAATGGCTCCATCCAAAAGAATCAGACCCAAATGGTTTTCTCAGTTGGAGCCAGTGATGTAACAAGATGAAAAGTTGGTGACCAGAAAGTAATATCCTCATGGTTCTTCAAAAACCTTTGTGGCCCTCACTCTTCAGTTATTGGGAAGCCCAATGCATGTCAATCTTATGTTCAGCCCACATGCACAAGATGTGCTTTAAGTTAGGTAGGTGACTCTGACTGAGATCTGGATCAATGCCATTGAGGGAAATGCTGAGAAGTACGTGGCAACCTAAGTACTCTCACCTATTTCCCAAGAGCTCTGTCCACTGTAGCACATAGCTACTTTGAAGAAACAGGTTCCGGTGCTAACTCATTTTTCATCAAAACCTTATTCCTTTCTTGGTTTGCTGAACTGAGAGCTAGGCCTTAACCCTTGGCCCTCTTGCTTGTAAGGATAACTCTTGATTATAATGCAAGATAATTCAGAAAAATCAAGCACAATGGTCTTTTGTTTGAGAAGAAGAAGCCAATTGCTTTTAGAGATCAGGCAGAGATTCCAATTATCACCTTGATGAGCTAGGTAATTTAAAGTTCAGCAATAGAAAAAAAACAAACCCAACCCGAAATCACAATTGAAGTCATCAAACTCTGCATGCAGGGGCTGCTGATAAAAGAAATGGCCTTTTCTCTCAAGCGGATTGATTTGTTTGATTTTGTGTTGTGTAATGGTACTCACTAGCTGGCATAGTAGGAACAGAATTTGGCAAGCAAGATGACCCAGGGACACAGACAGAAACTTTAAGAAGCTTTCATTTTTCTGTTCCACTTTTTCTTAAGAAAATGGAATATCTATGTCATGATTCTCTCTCTCTTTCTTTGTATCTCTTTCTCTCTCCCCACCTCCCTCCCTCAACAAGTGTCAAGCAATTTCCCATGCGTAGCTGTCTCTGCTTAGTAATTCCTCATTCCTAAGTTTCTTTAATTCAGAATGAGCTCAGAGTCCTTCATTTCAAATCCAGGTATAATTATGGGATGTCATTTATGTTAGAGTAAGATACTGGCATGACTTTGACGATCATGGTAGCTGTAGCTTATTCTGTTCATGGCTGTTATATGCAACTATTAGTCTTAGAACCTTTTGAGAATTTTTTTGGGGTTTGATTTTTAGGTTACTACTTATTGGATATTTGCTATATGCCAGGCAACACACTGAGTACTTTGCATATATTTTCTCATTTAATTCTCATAATATAATGAGTTAGATATAATTGATTCCCTCTTTTGTATAGTTAGAAAAACAAGGCCTAGAGAGGTTAAGTAACTTCCCTGAGGATACCCAGCTGGTCAGGAGCAGAGCCATGACTCTAAGGCTGGTATGTCTCCAGATCTGTGTGCTTTAAGACTCTGCCCCTCTGAAATGAACTTTCTATGCCATCATCCAACAGGGAAATCAGTTGTCTCCTGCAGGAATGCGTAATCATCACTAGAGATGCACAAAGAACAAACTGAATACCATCTGTTCAGAACACTGTGCAAGGCAATCTTTCATTAAGTAGCAAGTTGGACCAGGGACCCTCTGAAGTGCCTTCCAACGGATACATTGTGGTAGAACACGGACATATTTTTGAAGCTGGGTTTGGGATACTGAGTTGGTGGCCCTATTAGACCATTGTAGGTGTCACAAGGGAAGGAAAAGATGGGAAGGAAGGGAGCATAAGGAAATTAAGAGAATTCTTCATTTTTTCAACATGGTATCCTTGCTTTGAGCCTGCTTAAAAATTGTCAGTTCTGCAAATAAGCTCTCATTCTGTTTGGTCCTGTCCTGGTGAGTTGGTGAGCGATGTTATACCTTGAAAGAAAATGTGGGGCACCCCATTTGAGCTACAACGATGTCTCTAAATGGTCCTACATGTACTGCCATCTTACTGTTCTGTACGAGTATGCAGCTCCCCCACCAAGTTGAAAGATGTTCTCTAATTTATAAACAAGCGGGGAGAACAGCAGGACAGCAGAGTTAGGTCAATTATAATAGCAAATGTGGATGAGCCACTATCTCCAGAGTAAGTCTTCATTACACACCACTCAAAAAAAAAAATTAGGATTCAGAAAAAACAAAATGACCAATCTGAATACTAACATCCTTACCTCTTTTTCCTCACTTAAGTGGGAAACCAATATTCTTTGTCACTTCCATCAGTTCTTATTCCATGTAAGTAAAATCCTAAACTGCATATTAGTAGTTAGGTCATCCATCCATCCATCCATCCATGCATGCATACATCCATCCCTCCATCCATCCATCCATCATCTACCCACTCACTCTGGACGATCTTCTAGGCACTGTTCTGGGCCCTGAGGATATAATAGTGGGACATGAGGAAAATGAGTCTTGCTCTTACAAAGGTCACTGTCTAGTGAGGAGGCAATTGTGCCAAAGTATGAAACAGGATGTGTTAGGGAGATTTCGTGATATAATATAAGTACATGGCAGGGGCTCTTAATTCACATTTAGCTGATCAAGGAAAACTTCATAGAAATGGCTCATCTCTAAGTTGTTTCCCAAAGGATGAGTTTGAATACTCTAGGTTAAGTACATACACATGAGATTTAGGGGAAAGGATAAGGGACGCGTAGAGAGTTTCACAGTTTAGGAAACATGAGAGGAAGACAACAAAGTGCAGGGATTTGGGCACAGCATACATCCTAGTAGTTTCCATGCATCTCCTCAGACACACAGTCAAAGGTCCTAGAGAGCTAGGTCATTTCTTTTCTTCTTTTTAAAAAATCTGATAAAGAAAACAGCTATATTGAGATATAATTCACATACCATATGAGTTGTTGACTTAAAGTGTCCAATTCAATGACTTTTATTATATTTACTGAATTGTACAAACATCACCATAATCACTTTTAGAACATTTTCATCATTCCAAAAAGAAATCCCATCCTCCTTAGCTGTCATCCTCTAAGGCAATCAGTTTTTAAACATGCAAGTGACCTTCAGAAGTAAAAAAGGCATGACTGTCAATTGCCATCTGTTGTCCAGAAAACAAACAGCCAGAAACCCAACTTATGGAATCAAGAATGTCTTTCTATGCCTTCTGTGGTGGTGAAGGCTGCATGTGTGTATATGTGCATGGAGGGTAGGGGGCAGGGGAGAGAAGGACTGTAAGAGACCCTAGAAAAATGAGTCAGATGCTTCATTTTTAGCTCTAAAGTAGGCTTGTGAAAGCAGAGGTATTTCTTTACAGACACTGATCTTTGGAGAAAGGGGTTTGTCTTTTGTTTGTTGGTCTGTTTGTTAAGCAAGAAACATGGAATTGTAAGCGGGAGTTTGGAAACTCCAAGCCTGCATAAGGACAGTTGTCCTACCCCAAACAACTGAACAAATACCTGTCAAAACACAGGTATTTGCAGGGAACACATATGCAAAGTTTAGATCTTGCCTATGGCCCAGTGCTCCAGGATGTTGGACCAATGAACATAGGGTCAGCCAAGTAGAACTCCACATAGGCCTTGGGGAAGGCTTCCAAAACAAAATTAACCGTTGCTTAGTTTTACAGAGAGTGCTAAAGTAAACTAAAGATCTCAATGAGAAATTCCTGGTCTTTCTGGTGTCTGCGTAGCAGTGACCAAATGGTCTAACCAGGGAAATAATCTCCCCCTTTCCTGGCCACACGACAGTTCCATATAGTCTCAAGGAAAAGAGCATCTTAAAATTTCCCAAGCACCCCAAGGAGGGGATATATAGTGAAGAACTGATTGGTATTACTTAGAGGTCTCATGGTTGAAGAAAGCATCAGTGTTTCAGGTCCCTTGGATAGATTCTGGTAACTAAAACTAGTGGCTCATTGTAAGCGACTAGACACATACTAATGGCCATGGATTAGACATCTTCCTCCAAGGCAGGAAGATACAGAATTCCTCCTCATAATTTAGACGTCCCTGTCAACTAAACCCTATTAGTTCAAATCCTTCAAGACTGAACTTAACTACCATTTCTTTATAAAAGCTTTACCCTACCTCACAGTCATCTCTGCTTCTATAAACTTGTAGCCCTTGACTATGCCACTTCTCTCCCACCAAGAGACTAATCTGTATTGCTCATTTTCTTTTGATATTGACTCACAACCTAATTGTGATTCCACAGATTGTAGTCCACTTCAACAGCAGAATGTCCTGTGGAAATACAGGATTAACATAATCCACTGAAGGTTCAGAATCCTGACTTTGTAGTCAGGATGACCTTCTTTTGAATCTTATGTGTACTATGTCAGCAAATGGCCCAGTTTCTCTCAGTTCTAGTTTCTAGTTCTATAAAACAGGTAAAGTTAGTCATTTTACTCTGGGTGTTGTGAGGACTGAATGTGACAGGACAGTATTGTCAAACATTTACCTGTGTTTTTATCTGGGTAATTTCTTTCTCACTACGGCCATTTCTCTCATCTAGGAGCCAGGCTTAGATTATTTTGCTCAGTCTCAGAAAAGATATACCATGAGGGAAAACAGAGAAAACAGGAGTGTTTTGGTGCCTTTGGGGTTTGAAAATCTTAGTAGGGAGGGTACTGGAAATGTCTCAAGACATGATGAGGAAGAGTGAGCTTTCCTCATTTCTGGACCAGAAAAAAGGTGACCACACTTGGGGAGGGATGAAAGACAGAGGCAGGGGGTGAAGTTAGGCATTAACCAGTTTCTACACCCTGTTCCATGAGCTGAGTCTAGAGAAGAGGGGAAATAAAGAGAAAAGTTTATGGTATCCAGTATATGCCAATGTTGGAAACAACCTAGAAGGGTCAGGATTCTGGGTAAGATTAACTAACTGGTGTATTCAGAAAGTAAGACCAGAAACTGTCTTAAGGAGTTTTATCTACCCCCATGTGATGCAAGAACAGAACAATTATCAAGATAGACATGCAGATAGCAGAAAGCATCTTTGGGCACGATGGAGCCTTGCAGACAAGAACTCAGGATATCTCATTAATGATCTGTGATGACCAGGAATCAGATGAGACAATGGACATCACACTGGATATAAGCAGGATGAAGATATCATATGGACATGCTCCCTTTGTACAGGATAAGCCCTAAGGAAATTATTCTGGGTGACCCAGCTGGTAGTTTAAGTTCTGTCACTCTGTTGTCCTATGGTAGAATGAGAGCTAAAATTATATATTAAGTTGCTACAGAAAAATAAGGATTCTGTATCTTATATATTTGTATATTTGAGTTGTGGTTGAAATGTATACACATTACATACCATAAAATGCTTGGGTATATAATGAGTTCTAAATATTTTATCTATCACTCAACAATTGTTAAAATTGTTATGTTATACAAACCCTCTAGAGTGTAGATGGGAGCTCTGCAAACTATGGCAGACCATTTCTGACTTACGCTGTTGTTACAAATAAAGTTTTATTAGAACACAGTCATGCTGATTTGTTTTCAAATTGTCTCTGACTGTTTTTGAGCTATAACAGAGCTGAGTAGTTACAACAGAGATCCAATGGCCCTCAAAACCTAAAATATTTACTCTTTTGCCCTTTATAGAAAATGTTTGCTGACTCCTGGTTAGAATCTTAATTGCTTGTGGATATAACACACATAACACACATGCACCGTATTGGCCGTTAGGTTTCTTCGGAGAAAAGAACCAATAGGATGTGTGTACCTATGTGTGTGTGTGTTTAGGAATTGGCTCATGAAGTTATGAAGTCCAAATTCTGCAGGGTAGGCTGGCAGGTTGGAGAAGAGTTGCCATTTGAGTCCAAGGCAGTCTGCTGGACGAATTCTATCTTTTTCTGGGAAGGTCCATCTTTTTCTTTCCTTTTTTTTTTTTAATGTTTTATTTATTTCTGAGAGAGCGAGAGACAGCGTGAGCAGGGGAGGGTCAGAGAGAGAGGGAGACACAGAATCTGAAACAGGCTCCAGGCTCTGAGCTGGCAGCACAGAGCCCGATGCGGGGCTCGAACCTACGAACCGTGGGATCATGACCTGGGCCAAAGTCGGGCGCTTAACCGACTGAGCCACCCAGGTGCCCCAGGTCCATCTTTTTCTATTAAGGCCTTTGACTGATTAGATGAAGCTCACTCACGTTTTGCTTTATTCAAAGTCTACTGATTTAAAAGTTAATCTCATCTAAAAATATATCATCACAAAAACATCTAGACTAATGTTTGACCAAATATCTGGGTACCATGGCCCACTAATTAACACTGAAAATTAACCAACACACACACACACACACACACACACACACACACACACACACACACACACACACAGAGCAGTGCCCTGTGAAAGCACTCTGCCATTTGTATTCCTTCCAAAGATCTCTCTCAACTTCTCGGGATTGGTTTGCTGTCAATCAGGAAGAGAATACAGGACCCTGTGCAGTACTCATTTCCTCAGTGCTCTGAGAAAGAATATATTTTTGCCACAAAAATTCAAATTTTCTTCTAGAGAAGGAAATAAAGGTAAATGTTTCCCATTTCACAGCCTGGCCCTTTGGTGTAGTACCAGAATGAAAAGGCTAAATCCAAATGGATTTTTATTCAAATCAGCTGGCAAAAAAAGATGACACATTCCCTTTTTCTCTGTGGGAAAAGCAGACGGGCCTAATTAATAAAATGTATCATATCAATCTTCAATTACGTCTCAGTGGGGAGGGAGAATAGTGCAGCCTGGAAGTCTTTTAGGCCTTGGAGAATGATGTTTTAATTAAATAAACACGTTTTTATTTTTGTCTTTAGGGGACCGCTTTAAAAACAATGTATCAGTCCGATTTTAAGGGAAAAGGCCAATATGTAAAAATCTCTTTTAAGAACATGCTATTTTCCCCTCACTTTTGTAAAACCAGTTGAGTGATCCATACCCTGTCTCTCTCACAAGGTGAGTGTGAAAAGCAAATGATATTTCAGAGAAATTCTGGAAAATTATAGACTGTAGACACAGAAGATGGTAAAGCAAGGGGTCAGAACACCCTAGTTGGCTGTAGTTTGGATTTGAATATTAGTACTCAAGAAGTTAAAGAAATCTTCACAGTGAATGGCTGAAGACCAAGGCAAAGCAAAAGCAGGGGAGATGTAATTAAACAGAATACAGGACTCCACCATGCTAACCTAAACTCCCAGATCCAGGAGTCAGCACTTCCTCTGAAAATTACAGTGACCTGGGTGAAAAGGTGAGCCCTGAAGTTTGGACACAAAAGCTCCCACTGCTGGAAAACTTTAATTAGACAACATATTGCAACCTTAGCTGTGTTCTATTTTACCAGACAATCGTAGAACCTCTGAGACCTTAGAGTTCATAAAGTCTAGGTTATAATTGCAAATGTCTCCGGGGATGAGGCGGGGAACGTGAGAGAAGTCACTGCGAGTACAGTGATAAATGGCAGCTGGACCTCAGCCTCATTGTTGGGAATATAATAAGGAGTGGTGGGGACTGGGAATATATGAGACCACGCATCCTTTCTGAAGGCAGCAGCTCTATTTAGAGATTCCCCAAGTCTTGCCATGTTAGAATGAGAGTCCAGAAAAGATGTGAAACTTCTCAATCTTCAAATACTGGCAGCCACCTTAAATTTTAAAAACCATAGAAAAAACTCCCCGTAATGCATAGGTTAAGCCAAACATTTCCAGGCTATCAACTGCAATCTCTTAAAATAAGGAAGTCATGGGGATGTAATGTACAGCATGGTGACTACAGTTAATAATACTGTGCTGTGTATTTAAAAGTTGCTAAGAGAGTAGATCTGAAAAGTTCTCATCACAAGAAACATAATTTATAGCTGTGTAGGGTCACAGACGTCAACTAGACTTACTGTGGTGATCGTTTTGCACTATATTACAAATACTGAGTCATTATGTTGTACACTTGAAACTAATATAATGGTATATGTTAATTATACCTCATTAAAATTTTGCAATTTCTGATAGCCTATCCTTCTGATTTTCCTGACAAGAAATAAGAGCACAGAGAAGTGACCACACTGGGGTGACCAGCCAGTCAGGGCTAGGAGCTCCAGCCTCTATACCATTTTCTTGTCATTACTACACTGGGCTGGCAGATGCCTTGATGTCCCCAACAGTTTGATTATTCAATGTAAATGTGTAACAGCCTCCAAATAGTCTTGAAGTTGAGGTTATTTTCTCACTCTCTTTTCCATCCTCCTACCCATTTCTCAAAACAGAGATGAAAACTACTGTGGAAGAGCCTCAAGATGGTTTTGAGGCCAGATCCATACACTTCTTTTTTTCCCCCTCCAAACCAAAGGTTTCATACATGTATTATAGAACCAGCCTACTGGTGTAGCAGCATAGTAACAGAGAAAAATCATTTCCCCAGGAAAACATTTCTTGTTCAGGTAGTAGTGGTGTTCAGATAGTGACATGATAGGAGCATGTGACCTTCATGCAGCATAAATATGTGTGGCATCTCATGTGTAAGACCTTGTAGACCCAGCTTTGTTCTTCTCCAGCACTTCCTCTTGGGATTGTACCTAATTTTATCACCAGATCTCATCAGAATCCACTGGGGAATGGGATGATTGTACTCTTGTTTCTTGGCCAGGAATCACTGGATCATTCAAAGTTTTGCGAGGAGACACAGCAAGGAACAGTCAATTGCATACACCACAGTGGCAGAGAAGGGCAGAGAGAGAGCCACGCAATTTTCTTTGCTCAAGTCTGGGGATGTAGGATGCACCGGTTTCTTTTTCTCCAGGCAGTCAGAACATGTAACAAGATCTCCTGCCTTCCTTATTTCCATGGTCATAAATATTAGCTCTGAATCCACATGTTCCCCTCCACATTTCTCTTCATGGTTTTTGTCAGATGCATCCAAATTTCGTGTAGCTACTGGATTGGGGTTTCAAAGATAACTTGAGTAGAAAAAGTCAAATCTACCAAAGGGAACATGAGAGTTATGTTGGGTAAGGTAGAAGAAGCTTAGATGTACTGGAAGCCATGTTTCATTAAACCAATAAATTATTCCTTTAATAGCCTCTCCTCTGGCTGACTGGCCTCAGAGCCCTCACTTAGCATACTTGTGCCTCAGCCTGCTTGTGTGCCTCTGGATGAAAGCAGGGGACTAGGCTGATCATGGTGTTTGGCATATGGTTGGTACAGGGTAACTGCTAGCTGAGCCTGAGGTTTCAGCGTACTTAGAAGTAAACATATGGTAAATCAGGGCTTTGAACATGTGAGCGTTATTAGACCACAGCGCAGTCCACTCAAGTTTCTTTTTAATCAACAATTTTTAACCCTTTCAAAAGCAGCTGAGTCTGATTTTGTCTTACCATTACACACTACACAGTAATGAACACTCTAAAAGCACTTCCCATATAACAATAGAAGCAGGTGAGGTGGGATTCAAAAGTGGTCAAAAAATAGCTGTTGAATACTATGACGTCTGTGATTTGTTCCTATATAACATGGGGATGGGGAAGTGAAGTACAGATTGGCTATGAGTTGATTGTTGAAGCTGAGTGATAGGTACATAGGGGCTCATTATAGCATTCTCTCTTCTGTATATATTTAAATTTTTCTGTACTAAAGGGCAAACAAATTAGCTCATGTACAGTAGAGTCAGATCTTTGAATATTTCAGAATCTAATCTCTTCGACCCCTGTATCTCAGTGCTCACACGGGAATGGCAAATACTTTTGCCACAAGTCCCTACTCCCTCACCCATGGCAGACATTAACAGTCAATCATGACACTCCCAATCTCTGGGCTCTAGGCAGCTACTGTCAATTAATGACAGTTGGTAGAATAAAATAAAGCTCTTTATTACCAGCAGCTAATAAGAAAGGTCATTAGTGTACTTAACTGGATTTTCTTTTCTTTTCTGAAGACCTTGTTGAGTGTTGACATGATTAGTGGTTAGGACTGTAAATACTGATATTTCAAGAAATTGGGCTAGATACTGTTTTTTTACACTGAACATCTAATATGATTCCTATATGGCACCACATCTGGTTAGGTAGTCACAAGTTGAGACTCCAGCATAAAATATGAACTACACACATCAAAATTTCCTTTTCATCATTATTAAAATCTCCCTTTTTATATTCTAACACAGCTTATGAAATTTTGATGTGTGTTTTTATCTGACTTGCATTATCCATTTGGATGATGAAAACCAGAGGAAACTCAGTGCTGATATGGATTTATTTTATACTTCATTCTTGTCCAGCCAGTCTTGCACACACACATGCTCAGGCACGTGCTGCCTCTCTTACTGAGATCCACAGTGTTCTCATCGAGAGGATGGTACACTGCAGCTCACTGGCTAAACCTGACCCAACACCTGTGTTTGTATGGGATACAAGAAAATAATGGCTTTCACATTTTTCAGTGGTTAAAACGAAATCAAAAGAAGAGTCATAGTTCATGATGTAAAAATCCTGAAATTCAGGTATCACTGTCCAAAAGTAAAGTTTTACCAGAACACAGGCACACCCGTTGGTCCATATATTTACTGTGGCAGCTTTTACGCTATGTTGGGATGGTTGGTTAACTATGACACAGAACATGTGGCCTTCTGAACTTTCCCAGAAATAGTGTCCTGTCCCTTCTTTCAGTTCAGGTCTGTACAGCAGGACTTCCTGCAATAATGGAAATGGTCCATGTCTCTGTGGTCCAGCACAGTAGCCACATGTAGCTAACTAAGCACTTTATGTACCCAGGGGGGAGGAGGAGGTGAATGTATATAATTTTACTTAAATAGCCACATGGACCTGGTAGACAATACAGTTCCTGTTTGTCCATGATGGCAACTTGGGTCACATTTTGACCTTCAAAGAGTATAGTATCCTGCCATCTCCTTAACCTTCTGACTTTATCATTCATCCTCTTTTTCCCCATATAACTGACCTTCAAGTTGCCAAATGGAGTGTATCATTTGTGATATTCATTTTCCTTGGCATTACTTCCACTTGAAACCAGTTATTTTTTTCCTTCCTGTGCTTCTGAAATTCCTTCCTATCTCTATTGTGGGCTCTTCTTTTTCTTAAAAGTAGGCATTGACTAACGACTTGGCTAGTCTTCTATTTATAATTGTTTTCCCGACAATAACTTCCATTCTTGTGGCACCAACTGTCATGAATAAGCAGATGGTTTTCAGATCTGAGTGGTGTTCATACAAGTCTGCCTGCTGTACATCTTTATTTAAACAACTCACCAATGTACAAGCTCAAGCTCATTTTTGGCCACCCCCTTTCCACCTCTCTTAATTTTCCAGAAAAACTTCCAGTTGCAAGGCTCATATGCTTGGAGTCACCCTTTAGTTTTTCCTCCTCCATCCGTACTTGTCTTCCAGGAGTTGCCATATTCTTTATACAGTCTCCCATTCATTCCTTCTATTTCCACTGTTGTTCGAGCATTATCTGTTTGTTCTGACCACAACTTTTAAGTAACAGTTATTAAACAGTGTGTTGATTAAGAGCAAGGACTCAAGCCAGGATGTCTGGGTTTGAATCTCAGCTCTAACCTTTACTAGCTCTATGACTTCAGGTAATTTACCTAAACTCTCTGTTCCTTAGCTCCCTCACCATGAGCCAAATTCCACTTCCAGTTGGCTTCTCCAAGATGCCATAAAAAGCAGCAAGTGTTTGGTGTCTCTATCAATCAGATAGTTCTGGTTATTTGGATAAACGTAGGCTTTCAGTGATGACTATTTCCGTGCTTAAGACACAGGACTGATTTGAATGATTTTTTTTGTCTTGAGTTTTGAATTGTCTTCCCACCCTATTTCCTGCCTGTGGCTTCTCTACTCAGAACCTCTCCTACACATCAAACTGGAGTATGCCTGCCCAAAGACAGCTTCAGTGACATCATCCAACTGCCAGCAGAGAGGAGGACACCCCACATTCTCAGTGTGAATGGCGAGGTCATCCATGTGCCTTTCAAATTCTCATTTCACTCTCCATCTTCTCTTATGAAACAGGGTTATGCTTTCTACTTGGAGAGCCAAATTTCACCCATTTTCATGACCAACTACAATGCCGCCCTTCCCACAATTCTACCCCCAAGTTTTCTTGCCTTGTCTGAGCTTTCTGAATGTCCTGTGTGTCCCTCCTCCTTTTCCTTTCTGGTATGGCTACTGTTCTTTCTAAACAATTTCTTTCCTCAGTACAGAGGCTGAGATTTCAGGTTTTGGGAATTGCCTAGTACTTTGCATATAGAAGGTGATCCATAAATGTGTGTCACTTTGCCCCCAAAGAAGCCTGAGGAGAGCTATCACTCAATAAAGATTTAAATACCAAGTACCTGGGGCACCTGAGTGGCTCAGTCGGTTGAGTGTCTGACTTTGGCTCAGGTCATGATCTTGTAGTTCTTGAGTTTGAGCCCTGGGTCAGGCTCTGTACTGACAGTTCAGAGCCTGGAGCCTGCTTCAGATTCTGTGTCTCCCTCTCTCTCTCCTCCTCCTCCTCCTCCTCCTAGTTCTCTCTCTCTCTCTCTCTCTCTCTCTCAGAGATAAACATTAAAAAAAAAAATACCAAATATCTATATGTGCCAGAGTTGTGCTAAAAATAGCGAATGTTTTAAAATAATTATTAACAGGATTCAAGGCTGAAATGTCCTGTAGCTCTTCCTGTACTGAATTGACATGGTGAGTGCATGTGTGCATGTGGGTGCGTGTTGGGGGTGTCGGGAAGGGGCTGGCAGTAGATGTCAGCAGATTTTCTCATGGTTTCTATAGTGGCTGAATCTCTCTCTTCTGGTCACTAATGCGCTGAGGCACGTATCTGCGAATTGGTCTCGTAATGATGATGGCCGTCACCTTTCTTCTCTCTATTCGGCAGCAAAATGGTGATCAGCTTGGGATGGGTAGGACCTACAGTCACTGGCACTAAGTGAATAGCACATTTCTCTTGTGCTGGAACCAGCCTTGAGTTCATATCGGTACAACCTGTCAGCAAATAGCGATTTATGACAGACACTGATGCAGAGGGAAAGGAGGGTCAGTGAATGGAAGTGTTATATATTTTCCTGGCTGGGGCTGCCTGTTTTACCAGACATATTATTTCTGCCTTCTTCAATGTGCAACTTTGATGACAGTGACATTTTGGGTCCATTCAAAGTTGAGGAAAGAGGGCCTCAGATAGCTATTCGGTTCAGGGACATAATGCCAGCACAAGTTGAAGTTTCTACCTCCAATAAACAACTCACCACCTCCTTTTTCTTTGTTCTGTTTCATGATCCTTTCTAAATGGTTTTTAAAGAGGAAAAGAAAGTAACATGGAATGATGTTAAGCAAGGGGAGTTTGTTGCACTTGAATGCCTGTCCTTCTAATCCTACGGATTTCCAGATTGCCTCAATCCAGACCTAAGACCATTTCACACTCCTTGAGAACCATCCCCTCCCCCTCCCCCCACTTTGCTCAAATGCCGACTCCTCTTGCTAGGCAGGGGGTGGGGGCATGTCAAAATGCTACAGCATATAAAGTGCTACCATCATGTGGCTTAGTTTCCTGAAATTTTGTCTCCATGTTCTTCACCCTCTGGTCATCCCTGCCTTTTCTGTTAACCTGCCTTTTCACTTTGTCACAGTAATGCATTTCTCTAAATCCTTATTCCTCTGTCTGCCAACTCCGAGGAGATTGTTGCATTGTCTGGTGAGGCGCGAGCACATCTGGAGCTGCTGATTGCCAGAACAGGTGCCTCTGATGGACCGTCACTGCAAAGAGCTGCTTGGAGCATGGGAGATCTTTAAAAATGGGACTGCCCCCAGAAGGAATCAGACACATTAATAAATCACAGCCACAGCTTTTAAATCCTGACAGAGGTTCACAATGAGAAGAAGAAATGGTCAGTTTTAAGGACTGGCCCTGGGAAATCCTTAAGATCAAATTCCCTTGTGGCTTTGCCTTTGCCTATAAAATTCCCTAAAGCAAAGATGATCAGAGATTCAAGTAGAGCCATCCCCAGTTACTCAGAGGAGTTAACCAAATTGGTTAATCTTGAAGCACCATGCTTATATTGCTCGCCGGATCTAAAGCAAAATGAATAATCAGGTAGAGCTTTGTCCCCTGGACATAAACTCGTTAGCAACTGGGTGAGCTCAGTGCCAGGAATGGGGGCTGTTCTGTGTTCCGCAGGGATCCTGTTTAAGGAGGAAGAGAGCTGAGGACCCCTGGTGTATAAGATACGAGCCTGTCTAGAGACACTCTCAGGGTTCTATTGACAAATGAGGCAGTGTCCATGCTAAATACACCAGAAAACCTGGCTTCTATCAGGGCTGGAGGGCAAATGAGGACAAAGGTACGAGAAGAGTTCTCCTGCACATTACCATAATCCTGACCTTCCTGGGTATGTGTCTTAGGGAGATGAGAGAATAGTTGACCAAATAAGGGATAGACTAGCCTACCAGTCTTTGGACTCAGATAAGCCTGAATTCAAATGGCAGCTGGGCCATTTACTTACAAGACCACCTTGGATTAATAAGTTCCTTAACCTCCCTAGGTCTCAGTTTCTTATCAATAAAATGGGGATAAAAATAGTACCTTTTGGCATTGTTCTGAGCAGTAAATATAAATGAAGTGCTTTGTACAGTGCTCAGTGTAAATTAGCCACTATTCCTAATAATTCGTGGAAGAGTAAATCTCCTTTCTAAAGGGTTTTTCACCCACTTGGAAGAAAGAATGTGGAAGTCAAGCACCATGGCATAAAAGAACATTAGCCCAGCTTGATTTCACTTCAGTAAACATTAGTTAAGTAGTGAATGTGGAAATTGGTTACTCTGCCAAGACACTAAAGCAAATGACAATATCCCTGTTGTCTTCCCAACTGAACTATAAACTTCTTGACAAGGCATGCATGCACAAAGAAATCAGGAAGGGTTCCAAGATAGCACACAAGCAAGCTGGCAGTTTGGTGGACATGGAGATACTGAAATTCTTAGGAGCTATACAACAAAGTATGGAGATGTTCATAAAGGAGTGCTGGTGGTCTTTCCCTTTCCAACCACTCCAGAGCATAATTCGTCAAATGTCTGGGAAACCACAAAAGCATCCTCTATGACAACATGCCCAACTCTGCTTTCCTGAAAGGAAGGAACATAAGGAATAGAGAAGATTCAGAGACAGAATAATACCAGTGAATTTCTAGCTCACACTTCCCTTCCTTGGTGTATTCTCTCTACCATCTTCCATCTTTCCATGTTCATTACTGTTGACAGACGGGAGTCTACCTTGTCTCCATAACAGCTGCCCTTGGCCAAGTAGCCCCTTCCAGTTCACTTCCTACCCTTCTCCTTGCTCCGGTGTCCAGACTGCTTGTCCCCATTTCAGCATCCAATTCCTTTAGCACATGCCCTTCAGTTTGATGGCTTTTTAAAATTCCACTTGCATGGTTTGGCCATGTCAACTCCTTTGAGAAACGTTTTTTCTTTCTTGGCTTCTGTAACATAACTACCTTGTCAGTTCCTTTTCTTCCCTCTAGTTCTCAAGTGTATATATGTTTCTTTCACTCTTTGTTCTTCTCTAGAGATGTCATCCGCTGCAGCCCTGTCTTTGCTCTTCTGCCTTCTGTTCTATTGCTTACTGGGTATTTTTATTCATCTCACTCTCTGTTCCTTCAAAGAAGGCTAAAATCTGAAATTGTTCCACTTTAAGCCCCAACCATCCCTAACCTTCTTATTTCTCTAGGAACATGCCTCTGAGAGAGAGAGAGAGAGAGAGAGAGAGAGAGAATGAATATGAATATGAGTTGGGGAGGGGCAGAGAGAGAGGGAGACAGATAATTGGAGCAGGTTCCAGGCTATGAGCTGTCAGCACAGAGCTCAACATGGGGCTCAAACCCACGAACCACGAGTTCATGACATGAGCCAAAGTCGGACGCCCCTCTAGCGACATTCTGATAATTCTTTTAGGCTTTTCATCTTAGAACAATGTCATTCATTCAATGAATATCACTAATATGTCCTTGAATATGGTTACTGTAAATGAGGCATGGACTATCTGTGTCTCTTTTTAGCCTACACACAACACAGAAGAATAATTGCTATGATTGTGTTAAAGATTGGAAACAGTTTGAGGGTTCATAAAAGCCGTACAGGAGGAAAAAATGTCTAAACTCAGACTCAAAGAACAAGGATCAGGAAGGGTTCCAGGCAAAACACCAAAGTATTCTAGGCAGAAGACTATTCAAAGACCAAGTGGGAAGAAAAGGAATTTGAGAGTCTGGAAAGAATTCACCATTTCTGGAGTCCATAGAGCAGGAAAGCAAAATGGGTCAGGGCATGAAATACTATTTAGTCTCCATCAAAAGTATCCACCATTACCACATGGATGTGGAAGCCTACCATGCTATGTATTTTTTTTCTTGTCAAAGCATTCTTACTTCATCATTTCACCTCACCTTTTCTTGTGCTCACCCTTGATGGTCTGAGGTCTACTGCAGACCATAAAGTGCTCTAACTAGTGTTTTAACTAGTACTCTAATGCTGATCACTCTAGTACATAGTTTAGCAGTTCATAATGTCTTACCTGGGAATTTATGCATTTACTCATTCATTCAACCACCTAACCCCCCACTCATCCATCCATCTGTCCAATGTTTATTAATGACCTACTGTGTGCTGGGCCCCATGCTTAAGTGCAGAGGAGTAAACAACAAGAAGTTTGTCCCTGAGTTATGAACTTAGCGTTTTGGCAGGAGAAAATCAACTGGTAAACAAGTGAGTTATAATTTGTTATTTTATTATTTTAAATGTCTGTACTAGCACTATGGTTTGTATACCAAACCTCACACAGGCCTTATGAAATGAATCTCATTTTTCTTTTACAGATAAGGTGTCCAAGTGGTTATGTGATTTGTTGAAGATCACATGACTAGTATGACTGCATGACTGAACCAGAGTCATGACTCTGGTCTATAGGAGTTCAAGGTTGAGAAAACTGTGCAGATGTTTTGGTGCTTTGTAAGTGCTGGCTTTGCTGTTCTTGTTATTTAAATTCTCAGGGACTTGGCTTTTTGGTTGAGTAAAGACATTTGGACCTATGTCAGGTACAAGGAAGTGTGTGAGGTTCTATAATATAGCAAAATTTAATTGTGTCTACAGGATTACCCATCTCCTTCTCCTTTCTTAGGGTTAACCATACCAGGTGGCTCTGCTTTATTCTCATTTGTTTATCTTGCATTCAACAACTATTTATTAAATAACTACTATGTGTTAGACACTGTTGATAAAAAGAGAAAGTTGCCCTGCTTTCATGGTCTGGCTCACCACGGATACAAAGGTGAATAAAACATGCCTAAAAATGAATGGGCAATATGAAATAGAAGTAAATGCTATGGAAGAGAACTGTGGGGGGCTCTAAAAGCTTAGGATATGGGGTAGAGTATAAGGAGATGATGTTTAAGCTTACCATGGAATTTAAAGCAAAAGGAAGGGAATCTATGGAGTCATTGATGGGAAGATCTGTGTCCATTTCATGAGCTCACAAAACTTATCAACTAAATGAAACCTTACAAAATGAAGATATTCTGATATTTCCTATAGTCTCTTGTGGTTCCATTAGATGTAAACATCTCTACATACTGGGCATAAGTTCTTTGGAGACTTATGCTTGACTGTCGTTCACTCAGATGCGGCCACTCCTTGTTATCAGAGAAACACAAGTGGAATATTGCCTTTTCCTTCTATATTTGATCACTGTTTTTGGCAATTATCTCCTGCACTGAAATATGTTAATTGTTTTAATACCTTTTGCCTTCTTGGGAATTCTAAGTTAAACCCATGTAAATGTGTGCTGGGAGAAGGATGCACAGGGAAGGGAAGGACTTTAAGCACCTGTTAATCCACCGTGTGTGTATTGTGTGTGTGTGTGTGTGTACACATTCTGTGTCAGTACTTTTGAGACCCTGGGTGCTGATACTGTGCCTAGCCATTAAGCACTGCGGAGGGTAAAACTAAGCTTCTCCCAGCCCTGGACCCCTAGTACCTCAAAGCCACAGAGAACCCAACTCCTACTGATCAGATGATGTCCTCTGTCTCTCTTTAGAGTTGCACATGCTGGTTTCTTCCTCCATTTCCAATTAGTTTTCTGCCTACTCTTCAATGTTCTATGACCATATCTTGGTCACTGTGTTAAAACTCTAAAGCAACTATAGTACAGCCTGCAGATAATGCCTTTTTGGCAGAAGCTGAAAAGATTTTTGCATTTATGCAGTTAGATTTTGGAAGAGAGGGATAAAGCAAAAGTCAATGGTTTTTTTGTTTCTCTTTTACTATTCCAGTGTAAATGTTTTCTAAAGAATCTTTTCTTGCTACCTGCCCATATTAGAAGCTATTTGACAAGTGCACTTGTCCAGATGCCTTCCAAAATTTTATTTTAGAAATCTTCAAGTGCCTGTCACATCCTGTGAGAAAACGTAACATTTTATTTCTCAATGAGAAGGGATCTACAAATTTACTACTTAGGTGTTTCACACCATTATAAATGTGGTGCTGAGTCTGTTTTTGACATCTGTTTTTGACTGGCATCCCACAATTATCTTTTCCCTTTTTAAAATTACATATCCTCGAATAAACCAGTAACATGTGTCATATTTGATCCTCAGTAAGTAAAGTCCTAGGAAATGTACCAGATAGAAAATGCACCTAGCATTTCACCCTTTTTATATATACTTTAAGCAGGTTTTCATTAAATCCAATGGCAGGGAACATGTTGCTTTAGCTACAGTGAACTCCTTCATTACACAAGCCCTCAATTAAATGAAAGCCTGCTGAGATTATATTTTCACCTTCATGACAGCATTTGGTTTGGTTACTTTATTTGAGGCAATCCATTTTTAGGTGGACAGCTTCAAACTAGAATATTTTTCACCAGTAATCCCAAATTGAGAAATAAATCAAGAACATGGATAATAGTCAAACATTAAAAACATCACTGCAGTGATTAATATGGTAGTGCTTCTTTTATTTTATGATTATGTTTGCTCTCCTCCATCATCTATAGGTTAAAATTCAAATTTATTACCATGGCATTCAATTCTTTCCATCATCAATTCCTAACGAACCCCTCCAGCACTATCTCCTACTGCTCCCTGTCCCAAATGCTCTGTTGACATTGTCGTTGCACTTCTCCCATACTATGCATGTGCTTTCATGTTTCCATGCTGTACCACATGCTACTATCTCTCCCTGCTGAATGGCTCTCACCTCTTTCTGGTGAATTCCTACTCATCTTTGAGACCCAGGACACATGTCTGACCATCTGTGTTGTTTCTGTACCTTTTACATAAGCCTGTTATAAGACTAACATTTAGTAGGTGATGTATTCATTGAGTTGGGGATGATGATTTATTCATCTTTGTATTCCCATTATTTAAGCATTCGTAATATATGCTTATTTAGTTGACTGAATGACGTACAGGACTCTAAACCTATAAAAGTCTTCTGAAACCTAGAGAGTACATTTCAACCTGGATTTTCTTACTTAATGGTATCAGCACACCCATTTTGGAAATGGGAAGACAGAAAGCCAGGGAGGATTCAATCCCTGGTTGTTAAGAGGTAGACTTAGGACTGTCTGAGTCTTATGTCAAGATTCTAATACTTACGATACCAGGCTGACATGTGAGCAGAATGTAAAGTACAGATTAAAAATTGTTAGAGGTAGTCTAGTACAGAAAAGAATCCAGCCCTGGGAATCAGGATACTTTGTTTCCAGTGCTAACCACCCCACTTTGCTGTGGGGCTTGAGGCAGGCCACTCCTCTTCTTAGAGCTAGACTTCCTCTGATAACATGAGAGCACTGGACCTGATAACTGCCATGGGCCATTTGTATCTTCAACTCTTATGAATTAATTCTCCTCCCTGAAGGGCTCCTCCCTACATACATCCTACAGAATGTTTACTTAGGAGAAACCAGCTGCATGTGGAACAGCTAGTTCCTAATTCCAGATTAAATATGTGCGGCAAGATTAAAAAAAGTTCTTAGTGCTTGCTCCAGAATTTATCTTAGGGAAGGAATTTTCTTTGTTTGGGAAATTATTTTGATATGATGCTTGAGGGGAACACAAGTCTCTAAGGGCACAGGTCTATAGGAACGTGAGTTACCAAGAGTATGACTAAACTGATAGGCATCAGACAGAATCCAGATAGTTGGGGGATGCGGGAGTAGCCAGTAGGGAGAGCAAAAAGAAGGAAAGACCACCAGAGAAGATAGAGGGACCAGGAGATGTGATCTGGGGACTTTTGGGAATAAGAATATTCATGTACTACTGAATTTCAGTTCATTTTGCTTTCTTAAAACTACTAATCTGTACACACCAGAGTCACTTGTGAGGTATTTTTGGTGGAAATTAAATGAAAAATGCAGAGATCCAAGTTTAAATCAATGTGTTATGACACAGACAACTTGAGCAGGATAATGAGATTCCCTTTCAGAGTTCATGGTGTGTAGTTCACGCACTGCTCAAGGGTGACATGTGTGCAGGCGTGTGTGCACGGGTGATTCAAATCCTAGGCATAGTAGTATTTGTGCACTTATATTTTTCCAGTAAATGGCAAACAACTGTCTTGTCCATAAAACAATCACCATATTATGACAAATTTCTGACAGATGGACATGTTGGAGGAAGGGGTGCCTTTTTCTATTCTGCACAAAAGTGATGTGTGGTCTGTTGGTGGTACTCAGTCTTAAACCAAATATATTCACAGAATAGAAGTTCAAAATCAGAGGTGATCAGAGGTCATCAGGAAACTTGACAGAGGACATTAGGACGACATTACAGTTTGCTCACCCTGTCAAAAAGAGTTTTGCATCAATCACTTTGTAGGTAGATATTAGAGGGCAGGATAATTTCAGCAGACATCCAAATAAAATAGTGACAAAGCAGTACTAGGTATACCAACAGAAATCCATACAAATGCTACTTTCTCCACTGCTGTCTACTATATACACATACTTGCTTGAAATGTTACATGAAGAAGAGGAGGGAGAAAAATTGATATGCCCAATGTGGTACTGGCATTCCACAAAATTATCCAGGGGGGTAATCAAGGCTGTAATGAGGAAATTGTGGGTTGCCCAGGTGCGGAAGATACTTCAGTGTCTTTCTCCCACCCTCAATTAAAATTGTGAAGAGGGCATAAACTGCTCCCTCTGAACATCTTTTTTGTTTTGTTTTTTTGTTTTGTTTTGTTTTGTTTTTGCCTTTGGAGGACAGAGATAGAATTCTCAACTGCTTGCATACATTTCCCTTTCACTGCTCAGTTTACAAGCATTCATATCACCCCACACAAACTATAATTTCCTCTTTGTTATCTTTGCTTCCTTCAGACAAACATAATTCACTGAAGAAATAATAATGAACCATTACCTCTGATGTAACGGCTGCCTGCACTGTCAAAATGGGAGTGTGCCAAGACTGGAGATTAATGTGGTATTAAGGAAGGCAGAGTAAATTCCCCTTCTAGATGGTGTGAACACTGCAGTTTACTGTATACTTGTTCATATACCTATCTAAAACCTTTTTACCACAGTCGTATGTGGAACCCGAACCATTATAAGGTCAACTGTAAACTATTATCTGGTCATAGTTATTCTATGAACTTACTCCACTCCAGTAATTGTTATAATCATTAGTTCCTTCACTCACTCACTCACTCACTCACTCACCCATCCATCCACCTCTCCACCTACTCACTTATTCAGCAAACATTTACTGAGTATCTACTCATGTGCTAGGCACTGTTTCAGTGTTCATAATACTCAGAGCGTGGACAGTGATGGGGGCATGTAACACAAGACCTGTCCTCTTAAAACTCAGTGCTCAACCTTGGCTACCCTCTGGAATCACCAGGCACGCTCTAACCAATACTAAGGCTTAAGTGGCACCTTTAGAGATTCTGACTTAAGTGTCCTGGGATGGTGACTAGGAGTCAGGGCTACTTTTTAAACTTCTCAGGTGGTTTGAATATGAAGCAAAGGTTGAGGATCACTGGTTGAGAGTTTACAACCCAGTAAGGCAGACCAAGAATAAATAAGTGAACAAAATAATAATGACGACACGAAACAAAAGGCCATGAAGACTGGTGCTTTATGCTTTCTGGTTAGCTCTAAAAAAATCTCCATTCCCAGATAAAGGCCCAAGGGTTAGTAGGCTGTGACTGAAAAGTAAATTTTGTTGATCTGTGTCTTCCCACATTTTTTTCCATGGTGAGGATGCGTTTATAACAGATATTACCCTTGTAGCAGATTATCAGTGAGGCAATGGCCAGGAATCTGACCCTTCAGCTTTTTTTGCTGTCACATTACTTTTTCTGATTGGAAAATCTGAAAGCCTTTCTAAATAAATGCAATGGAAGGCATAAGAAGTGAAATATGGATATCGAAACTTCTTTTATTCCCTGAGACGAGATTCCTTTCCCTGAACTTCTATGAGTTTCTGGCTCCTGACCCATAAAACAGGGAAGATCATGGGGCTTCTTCCCAGAGGTGCTTCTTCTAATGTGAAGAGTAAATGAGATAAGACACACAAGGAAACAAGCTGGTTCTAGGCACAGGATGTTTTCCATAAATGCTGACACTGTGCCTGGGTATTCAAAGTCTCCCCTTCTAGACAATAAACTCCATGAGGGCAAAGACCATACCCACCTGGGGTCATCACTGTATCCCTAGCACCTAGGCCCAGTGCACAGCATGTATTCAAATATTTGTAGAAGGAATACATTCATTTCGATTATATTTACGTGTCTAGTTCAGTAACACCAGCTGGAACCCTGCCCAGTACAGTAGATTCGGGCAGCCAATGTCATCTCAAAGACTCTTGAATGGGTTCAACTTGTCAAATGGTGCTCTTTGCCTGCTTCCCAATGTCCTACTTTATAGACCGTGTCCCCAGATCTTATTAAGTTTTTTCCATTGCAACATGGGAGTGTTGGTGAACCAAACGATCAGCATTGCTTAGCTTATCTTGAGGTCTCGGGCTCTGTCTTAGGTGCTAATGCAGAGAGTACATGAAGACAGTGTTTCAACCTCATTAGTAGTGTCTGGTCAAGTGATGGCAGCACTTCGAAAACTAATGCTGAGGTTCGCTTTTTATGACCATAGTGGTGTCTAACTATTATTACCAAAGAGAATTCATTTGCCTAGCAAAACCATAGCACTCACTCTGTCTTGCAGGTTCATCTGGCCTGGTAATAGGTTGCAGGTAAGGAGCAAGTGTTCAGTGACAGCAACCTATGGTTATTAGATAAAAATCCATGTAAGCCAAAGTGAAAAATAGGTTCCCATTCTGGCCTTCGGGGGAAGAAAACACTATAACTCATAAGAGTGCAATTTAATGGAGGATCAAAACCTTTATGAATGTATATAAAAATAAATGGGTGAGCTCTAGGATGGTACAAAAGAGTCAAGGTGAAAAATTTTAAAAGAAATCTCATTAGGATTTCATGTGTAATTTCATTCTCAGGCTGGGGTTATGAGAAAGCCATTGATTCCTGGTGGCAGTTGACAACCAGGATGAAAGGTACTCAGATGAGGTTTCTTATTTCTGGGATTTTCTGTTTGGTTTGTCCCCCCAGGGAAGCTGGTCAAAGCTTCTGTCTCCTTTCTAGAAATGGCTGAAGAAGCTAGGAGGGGCAGTATTTTGGTCAGGATAGTGTTAGAGTTACTGGATTTTGAAACATGTTGATACTAATGAGCTAATTTGTTTTTCTTTTTTAAGCAATGTTTCTACCTCCATCCTTCCCATATTGCAATGAAATTCAGAAAAAGTTGAAAAGCTATTTGCATATATGAGTGCTTAAAACCTTCAGCTTTTCATGCAGAACCACAACATTTACCACTTCATCATGTCTATATAGTGCAAGGTGTGTTTCACTTTCCTTAGGACAAGGTTTGCCTCTCTCCTGCCTTAATACAAATGGCAAATGCCTTTACTCTAAGAAAATTTCAAAAGCTAGGTTAAAGTCCACTATGAATATTTGTTAATTGGATTGCCTCATACTTTGTTTTATTGTTGTTTTGATTATATTGGTTTGTATAAAACAGGCTATGAACCCATTGCTGACCATTATCAATGGGAGGCAAATGACTGAGCAAAATTACCCCAATCACTGGGACAAGTCCCTTGGCCATAATCAAGAATGAGTAATAATCTGTTGCTTCAACAACAAAGCATCGGAAAGTAGCATTTGAGTCCTACATTCTAGGTAATGCTTGAAGTTGTTCGTATACAGCATGGTATTTCTTTCTCACAAGCCTTTCTGAATTGGTGCTGTTCTCATCCCCTTGTTCACAAATGAGGGAACTGACATAGAAAGAGGTTTTAAAACCCTGTTCAGAGGCGTATCCTAGCAGGTGGTGGACGACACAGAATCGAGGGTCTAGTAGTCTGACTCTGAGTCTGCCCTGCACCTTTACTCTGTACTGCTGCCAATATGAGAGATTCCGCCCACAGACTAAAACTTCAAAATACTCCTGAGCTCTGAGAAAGTAACATTTTTCTTATGCTAAACAGAGAGGTGGTGTACATGAACCCCTCAGTCTCCTCATCAGTACAATGGGGATGAAGCCAATCCCTCTCGTACTACTTTAGGTTGTTTCTGAGGGAGTATTTATGAAAATACTTTGACATTTACAAAGCACCACAAGAATTTGAAGGCTTTGAGTTGTTCTCCAAACACCCATGGTGCAAGGAAAAATAGAAAGGAATCAGTCAATGTTGGTCACAGACTGTGTCCTTCAAGGTTAGCTCACTGAGTACAGCTTTTAAAAGGAATTTAAATGTAATGAGAGGTCCCTTGTAAAATCACATCTATGAGCAGTACTTTGAAGGCTGAGTCTTAGAATCTTGATGTCAAGGCAAATCTGAAAAAGGTCATTTAGTTAAAATCTTCCCTCCTTTTGATGCATGACACACCTCTATAATAGTCTTGGTCTGATGGTCTCCTGCTTACGTTGAGTCTCTCAGTGATGGGAAGCTCATGACTATCAAGGGAGACAATTTACCACTTTGGATGATTAGAAACTGGTTTTTTTGGGAATTTATTTATTTTTGAGACAGAGAGAGACAGAGCATGAGCATGGGAGGGGCAGAGAGAGAGGGAGACATAGGATCCGAAACAGGCTCTGAGCTGTCAGCACACAGCCCGATGCGGGGCTCAAACCCACGAACCCTGAGATCATGACCTGAGCTGAAGTCAGCCGCCCAACTGACTGAGCCACCCAGGTGCCCCAGAAACTGCTTTCTTATGTTGGGATTCCTTACTTTGGGTTCTATTGCTCTCATTCCTTAGACGTCTCACATCATTAAAATAGCAAAATTCTCTTTTTGTAAGAATATCACACCCTGTGGCAAAGAGAGGAAGATTGTGCCTTTACCTGTTCACTTAGTCACCGCATGACTCAAGCTATAGTATTATCATATTACAGGAGACAAAACTCCCCATGCATCCTTCTGTAAGAACTGACTTCTAGCTTGGGAATGAGCCACTAATGTGCTGAATGTATTGTAATAGCTCCTCAAGCACGGAGAGGGGGACGTGTCCAATCCATTATGGTTGTGCCTCACAAATGGTCCTCAAAACGTCGCTCAGTCATTTGTGGGGGTGGGTAATCAGAGGCCCGAGGCCTCCTGCTCTCCATTTTAATCCCACTCATCAAGCACATTTTCTACACACATTTGCACTCAGAGGCTGAAGGGTATTTTCTTCATTTCCCAAAGAGCTTTCCGTGAGGACCACAGGGAGAACCATAAACTAACAGACAGATGCATCATGTTAAGAAGGGTGTCAACACTTTCCTTTAATCAGTACACAGTTAATATTCTCCATCATGAATAACTAATAAGTTTCTGAACTCCTTCCCTCAGATGTCATTGCAAAAATCTATCTGAGGAATGTCATCTGCACTTAATGAAGGGACAAGCATTATAATTAAGCTTTAAGCTATTTCTTCAGCATGAAGCTGCCACGAAGTGTGAAATGACTATAATTCACATTTTTAAGACCCTGAATTTATTAGCATCGATGTTCTATTCAAGGCTAGGGGTATGGTGCCTGTACTGTCACAGGATTCAAATGGCTCTGTGGTATTATTCTGGAGTGAGTGTGCCTGAGCTCAGGAAAATAATCATTAATGACCCAGGTTGTATTTTTGAAAAAACAACAACAAAAAACAACAAAAAAACCCCATAACACCTCGAAGACCTGGAAACTCATTTCCCCCTTGTGAATAGGAAGTGACGATGACATGCAAAAGTGGGCAAAAGGGGACTTTGCATTCCTCTCTGAATGATAATAACCATGGTTGAGAAAATGAATAGAAACTGCAGACCAGAGGCTTCCAGTTAAGCATGACTCTGCCGGAGTGCGATGACTGTACAACCAGGGGTGAAATGGAATCGAAAGTTTTGACACTGCTTGTAAGAGAAAGAGGACTGAATTATTCTCTTTTGGAAATGACTTCATGTGGACAGAAGAAAGAAAAGCATGGGATAATAAGTGCTTAGACAAAATCCAGGAGACTTTGATGGCTCTCCTTTGCAAACAAATGCGAAGGAGGCAATTACTCATGTTTGTGCTGGCTGAGCACATACTTTTGGGGAGAATACATCTGTAATGATCCATCGAACCTAAATCCCTTGGTGGGTGTGGGCAACAGCAAACATGGAAGACACCTCAGCCAGTGTGAATCCAAAAAGGAAGAAGTGTATGGGGCTTAAGTGTATTTGTAACAGGCAGGTCATATGAGCCAGGGGGTGTGCCCCAAAGTGTTTTGTAGGAAGTGCGGTTTAAGCTGAGAGTTGAAACAGGAATATGTAGACAGAAAGTACAGAAGAATGTTCAAGACGGGGGAAGAACAAGGCTCTAAGTGAAGGCAACAAAGCACACTAGAGGAAACAAAGAGAAGGTCCAGGGGCCGAAGCACATGGAGTTCTGACTGAATTCAGCATAGGTATGCCTCTGCTCCTTCTGAAACACTAATGCACTGATTGGAAAAGACTGTAAAAGGACCCCCCTAAAGGCACACCCCCACAAGGAAAAGAAAAGCAACACGGGTAGAAGAAAGATGTTGATCAAGGTTTGGAAGTTGAAAAGCAAACAGTAGTGACTTCTCTAGCAGATGAAAGAAGACTGAAAGCTAAGAGCCTGTGGGTTTGGGGAAGACCAAGCCAAAACTGAAATCAAACTACATAATCCCTGCGAGGTGCAGGCATGGAAACTCACCAGCATCACTGTGATTGAGAGCCTGGGGGAACTGCTTTCAGGAAGACTGGTTGAAGTCTCCATGGGAAATTCTCAGACTAGATGTTTCTCTACTCTATGTACCCAGGTGACCAGGCCACCCTTACCATTATGGACTAAATGTTTGTGTCCCCTCCCCCCAAATTCATATGTGAGATACTAATCTTTACTGTGATGGTAACAGGAAGTGGGGCCTTTGGGAGGTGATTAGGTGAAGCCCTCATGACTGAAAGTAGTGCCCTTAGAGAGCCCAGAGCTCCCTAGCCACTTTGGCCATGTGAGCACACAGAAAGAAGATGGCTGTCTATGAACCAGGAAGCAGGCCCTCAACAGGAACGTGCCAGCACCTTGATCGTGGATTTCCCAGCCTCCAGAGTGGTAAAAAATAAATTTCTTGTTTATAAGCTATCCAATCTACGATATTCTATTATACAGCCCAAACAGACAAGGGCACTCACTATGGAAGACCTGAATTCTGTGACACAAGGACAGCTAAGCAGTGCTATACTGCAAACAGGGAATTAAATGAAAATCTACCTTTTAAAGGATGACGCCTTATAGGCTCCACCTGAACATACTGGCCACCAGCTTTATTCCCAGCAAGGAATTAGGACACTAATCAGTGGCCTGGGGAAACTGACCAGCCAAAGAGAAAATAAGGCATATAGATTCTCACATTTGGAATTACTCACCTAAAAATCCCAGCCTGACCATGCTACTTACTTCCAAGCCCAACATCCAATAAGCTCCATTCGTGCACACAAAACTTCCCAAAAGATTCTTAGTGTTTCACCCTCAAAAATAAACAGACATCTGAGACTCACCAGCCATGAAAAAGTCCCGATCAAAAAGACAGTGATCTGAATCGTAATTTTAAAAAGTGAGAACAGGAGAAATTTGAAATCATCATGAATATAATCAAACAGAAGAGAGAGGATAGTACATCTGTGAAATTAATACAGGGTGCTACAGGAGGGAACAGCTATAGAGGTTAAGTATGTTTAGAAACTGAAATGAGAGAGCAGGAATGAAAAGTTCAATGGGAGGAATGGGCAACACAGAGGAGGAGAAAAAAGGGAGAAACGAAATGTGGAATTTGAGAAATTTAACAGAAGACCATAACGGAAGGGAAGGAAAAATAAGTTTCAAACCGAGAGGGAGGCAAACCATAAGAGACTCTTAAATATAGAGGACAAGCTGAAGGTTGACAGTGGGGTGGGGTTTGGGGGGAGGTGGGGAAAATGGGTAGTGTGCATTGAGGAGGGCACCTGTTAGGAAGAGCACTGGGTTTTGTATGTAAATGATGAATCTTGGGAATCTACTGAAGCCAAGAGCACACTGTATACATTGTATGCTAATTAACTTGACAATAAATTATTTAAAAAAAAATAAGAAAGGTTGGAAGCGGGGCAAGGGTGATTGGAGATGAGAAGCCAGGGCCACATCAACCACTTGAAGGGTACCTATAAGTACTCTGGTTTGAAATTTTACCTTCAAGTCGGTGAGAGCCACCAAAGGATAGCAAACAAGGGACTGACATTTGACCCAAGTTGGTACATAGTCTATGGCCAGGGAGTCCAGCGAGGTTATAGAATTCTCTCTGAGATCTGATGGTCTTGGTCTCATTTATATTATATTCTAACAATCCATGGAAAATTCTGGAGTAAGAAACAAAATGACATCCATTGGCTGATTTTTTTTTTAAATTATAATTCACTTCTAGTTCTCAACTTATTTCAGGTAAAAAACTGTTGTCAGCTTGTTCCTTTCAACTCCCATTACTCTTTGTTTTGAAAAGGTTATAATTGGAATAAAACAAGGCTGGCTTCGAGCCAAAATCACAAAGGGTGTAATTAAGCAAGATTTTCTGTCTATGCACCCAGCAGGGCCATCCTACTGAGGGGGAAAAAAATGGAGATTCAAAAAGCAATTGTGTGTTTTTCAAGAATAATAGAACAATCTACCCCACACACTTTACATAATAAATGGCAGCTGCTGACATTTTAATCAAGATAAAAACAATAATAAAGTCATAGTCCTCCTTTTGAGGCACAAGTAGTCCCAACTCAGGAATTTTGCAAAACTACACTCATACCCGTTCTGTTCTAAAAGGCTGAGAGGTTAGCACTTAATTTAGGATCTCATACCTGCCCTGACAAAATGGACAAAAATGTCATTTCATAGCCCCCATCCCCCCACCATGAGTTAATCTTTTGAATAATTTTTTTTCACATTTTAAACCCTTATGTTAAAAATTAAGTTAAAGGATATAATTTTAATTTTTAAGTAAAAACCACTGGTCCTAGATAATGATAATCATGTGTCATATTGGCTTTCGTGGTTTCAGATGAAAATGGGCTAAACATTAAGGGACAATCACATAGGTACTCAGGTACCTCGTTGCACATGGCTGATGGCTTTAGCTTTCAGAGATAGTCGAGTAATCATTTTGAAAGAGGCATGTAAATGTTTTGGTTATTAAGGCATTTCCTCCAGTACTTTGTTGGTTTAAGAGATTATAAACCTAGGAGCTCTTTTGAGGAATATGGGTTTCAGTCAGTGCCAGTTCAAGACTTATAGAGAAACAGAGTCACTAATAGCAGGAGCCTGATGATGGATTCTGAAAGCATTTTTTCCCCCTTTTGATCATACCCAGGGTCCCTACAAGTCACAGAGGGGAAGACTCATGGCTTCTGAAGCCTGGTAGTCAGCTAAGATACTGTGACTGACACAATAGCTTGTATTGCAGGCTGCCCGATTTACAAATTGGGTTCATCAGTGATAGCACAAGGCATTTCTTTATTGTTCTTATCTGAGTTAACTGTTCTCTCAAATTTATTATCCTTATGGATTGTTAGAAAAAAAATTACACTTATTGTGGTATCTTCTGTGTGATTAAGAAGTTTTAAGTTTCCCATTAGGATAAACAGCCTTTCAATTTTCTTCTCGCGCTTTATGATATCATAATGGGTATGGGGAGGAAGGGGCTTATGTGATCTTGTGGAACACAAGGAACACGGGAACAAAGACAGTTCAGATTCCAGAAGATGTTGTCCTGACTGACATGAGGCTAGCAGCCCACACTAAAGTCCTCACAGGGTGAATTCTGGTTATTTCTCACTGGACTCATTTAATGCTCACTGAGTGAAGGGTGAATGGTGTTTGCAAGCCCTGAGGTCTGGGTATGTTTTCCACTGCTTTGGAGCCCACAGTCCCACTGCAGGGCCCAAGAGTCATTAGTCTGCCCCATTAGTCATCCGTCTGCATGGCTCAACAGGATACCACATGGATTCCTTTTTGCCCTGGCATCGCCAACCCCCAGGAGCTGGCGGAGATGTGAGAGTGCTGACCCAAGTCCCCTCGCCACATGACAACCCAGAGGATTGTGAGACCAACCAGCTCTACAAGCTGGTTTCTTCCTAGAGTCCCAAATGAAAATTCACAATGATCCTCTGCTTCTGACATTCCTTGGAATCTAATTGGTTTCTCCTTTCCATCAAAGAACAAAGGTCATCAGACTATATATTTTTCCACTTGCTTTCCCTGCATTTCCTATTTTCTTACTACAATTCACCAGAGATCAGAAAAGATGGCTTTTCAACTTCCTCTTCCTGTCTGAGTGGGAATTCCTCTATGCCCTATACACCTTTTCCCCTATGATGTTATCTTCCATTTACCCTTCCTTGGCCTCCAATGGTAGAACTATACCGTATAGAGGAGATGTCTGAAGAACACATAAGTTTGGTAGCTTTAAAATATAATCTGTATCACATTTGTAAAACAAAAGCTTTAGATAAGCACGGCAAAGGGAAAGATGGAAATACCTCAAATATGGCAGCATCCCTTTTCCTTTACCCTTTTGTTTCCCCTATATACTAAGAGAACCATGGTGAAAAGGGCACCTAGAAAAAAGGCTGGGGATAAGGGAAAAAAGAAATATGTAGACAAATTCAAACTATGTTTAGGTATGAATGAAAAAACAGGGAAAGATGATAGGAGTCTGGAATGTAGGAAGAAGGGAGGGAGGGAGAAAAGGAACATATATGGTCTTGAAAGATGAGCAAGATGTATTACTTTGGGTTTTCAAACAGGGCAACCTTAACATCAGATGTACTTCTTTAAACTCTAGCCTGTAGCTTTCAGATATTCATTTTTTTTTTTCTGGGAGGGCACTGCAGGATAGGTGAAAAGTTGTGACACAGTCACTAGCATCTTTGGTGAAATGAGAAAATGGAGCCTCCACAGTGTTACGCTAATATTGTTACACGTATGCAGTTTATGGGGCTTTCATTCTAAGGCTATGTCTTAGTCAACAGTAGATGGAGGAACACAAAAGCTTTGTGGTTTTGTCCTTATCTGAGAAAGAATTGTTAGTCACCGAGGTTTCACAGAAACTTTTTACTGGTTGATGAAATTGAAAACTTTGGGGACTCCTGTCTGAGGGCTGGAGCCCCATGAAGATGACTTGCTTGTCCCTCCCAGTAACTAACATTTGTTGAATTAATGTTCACTGAACTTTTCGCATGTTTTAGGCACTGGGTGAGGATAGCTTGGGAGACTTGCCCAAGTTCACAAAGCAGATAGGCTTTGGGGCCAAACTCAAATCCAGTGCAGGACACCTTCAAAGCATGAGTCTTGATCACCATGGACATTGTGTCATGATTCTTCTATTCTGTAAGGCTCCTGAGTATCTATGACATTATCTGGCCATTGTAGATTTTCATTTCTCCTTTGAATCACTTCAATATTCCTGTTCTATGAACAATTATGAATTTCATACATGCCAAACAACACTGAAAAACTTAATCTAAGTACATGGAATTGGAAGTTAGAGGAGAGGGGAGATAAAGAAAATTACAGAACATGTCTGCAAAATGTTTAAAAAGGAGAAAATTTAAGAATTTCTCTCACAATGGTATTGCCCAATATACCATGTACCTATAGGTTATAAGAAGCATAATATATAGGCTCCCCCTCCTCTCTCTGCATAAATACATATGTATGTTCATATATGTATATATACAAAAATATGTTATATGTGTATAAAATAATATATATGCATATATAATATGTGTATATATATACATACATATATATATACACACACACATACATAAATGTGTGTATGACTTTTGAGGGGGACAAGAGAAGAGAGAACAATTACCGAGTATCTAATGAACAGAACTCTGATGCTTTAACAGACTGTTCTGGTGGCTTAAATTTATAAACCACTCCCAGACAAATAAATATTCAGTTGGTTGTAGCTGTTTTAAAATAAAATTAAAGAAATAAATTCATTTTTGTCAACTTGGAAGCGCCATCTAATCCTTGTTTTCCTATGATGTAATGACTTTAAATCTCAAACATTCCCAAAAGAGTTTAGATTAGTATCTATCTATTAAGAAAAGATCCTACAGAATACTCAAGTGCATACTGGGAGTAACAGATACATTTTGAATCTTTCTGCTTTATTATTAAAACTCTGGTAATGTTGTGGGAAAAAACACCACAGTAACAAAGAAATGCCTGTTTATTTGAGGCTGTAGAATGGGTTTGATATTAATGACACTCAGAGTTCTGAATTATGTTATGTACTAAACTTTGAAACTTATAACAGTCACTAAAGTCCTCTGTGATCATATTTGAGACTGCCTTCACATGATTTATAAAGAACCCAATTGTCATAAGGAAATTATAGAACCTCATTTTTAGAAATGAAATGATAATATTCTTGGAAACTACAGAAATACATTGGCCTATTTGGCTTTACGTTAAGTGGACCTAGAGAACCATGCTTTTTAGATCCTGAGTCCTACTTACCAGCTTTTTTCTTTCATCGTGCGACTAAAATATCCCTTCCTTTGGACAGCCATACCTAACCCTCTCAGGTAGAATTCTCTGTGTGTCATTCCTCCATGTGTCCTCTGACTTTGTTCATACATCTATTCTATCACTTATCATATTACCTTGTATTTGGGTTGCATATCTATCTTATTCCCCTTAACTATAAACTACTTGAGTGGTCATTTTTCTCTATATCCCAGATATTTAGCACATGCCTTGACTCCTAGTAAGTGTCAAAAAAATTCTAAAAACCTGGCAAATAGTTACTGATTTATGATGAAATGGAAATCAGGTCACCACCCTTATCATAACTGCATGTAGAGTAAAAACACGTCTGCACATTAGTTGATGAAAAATTCTTTTGTAAAGATCTTTTGGTTTCTTGGTGTTTTGTGGCTCCTTCCAAGCTTTTAGTGATATCTAGAGGAACAGAATTGCCTCTATGTGTTCAGTGGTCTAGGTAACCTTCTCCCATTTTTTACATTTGCCCTGGCATACGTCTGGGAAATAAGATCTCACAGCCTGTTTCCTGTTCCTTTAGGATCAGAATCTTACAGAGAGCTTCACAGTTGAAAAAAGAATCCTTAGAACAAGGTAGGCATTCAAAGGTAGCTTCTGTTCTTACAGAAAATACATATGCAAAACTAAATGGCCTATTTCCTGTCTCAGATCATGCACAGCTTGAGATCAGGGAATTTTCCAATTGTCTTTATATACAGACACCAGGAAAAAAAAAAAGGAACAAGTGAACATTTAATATAATCAGATTGTGAATTTCAGATCATGAATGTATTAAAATCCAGTTCCTATTTCAAGTTAGGTTTTCTTATTTCAAGAGACAGGCATAATGCTTGGTAGATTGTTTTTCAGTGGAGTCTTGAATCTAGAGCAACATGTCATTATTTCAGAATTGTCCTGCAGGGGCAAGGTCAACAAACCACCCAAATTGGATACTGGGCTCAGACCTTTGTTAACACTCATTATTTGTCAGGAGAGAAGCAACCCTCTTTCGTGATTTTTCAACTCAACTCTGGATTATTTACAAACATATTAAGTAAACAATGTGAATACAGTAAGTATAGTAACTCTGAGAAGGAAAGCAGTGAACCGAAACTCTAGCAGAGAGGAGCGACCACTCTTTAGGCAGAGGATTGAGATCTTCTAGAAAGATGTGCTAGAGGCCTAACATCTGCTTCTCATTAACAAGCAAGCAAACAAACAACAACAACAACGAAAAAAAAACAATGAAAGAACAAACAAAAAAACCCCTTCAAAATCCAAACTGACACTGGAAGAAACAAGTTATCTCAACAGAGGAGGTCTCTAAAATAAATGCTTTTTTTCCATGTTTGATATTTAGGGTAAATGAAGGACATGGATTTAGGCAGAGAAAGAGAGAGAGAGAGAGAGAGAGAGAGAGAGAGAAGAGAAGAGAAGAGAAGAGAAGAGAAGAGAAGAGAAGAGAAGAGAAGAAAAGAGAGAAGAGAGAAGAGAAAGAGAGAGAGAGAATGTGACATGGGGCTCCATCCCACAAACCGCAGGATGATGATCTGAGCCACAATCAAGAGTCCAATGCTTAGCTACTGAGCCACTCAGGTGCCCTGCAACTGTTCTGTTAATCTAAAATTATTTTATAATAAAAAATTAAAATAATATAAAGGGATTAGTTGTTTGGAGCCTGAAGGGACCTGGCTTTTTACAGATATGAGGGCTCCAGGATTAGCCCAAGGCTATATAGTGTGTTTACTGTAGGTAACTGACCCCTACCTCCATATTCTTCCCCTCAGTTGTGCTGCTCCTGAGTAGTGGACCACTTCTGCCTCACCTGAACAGTTCACTCAGTTCACCAGTGCTACCTGCTGGCACAGATCCAGGGATCTCCCTTAGATCATTCTACTTTCCTAAGATGAGAAGACATCCCAGCACAAATGCGCTGGATCAGTAAACCTGATCCAACTGTAAAGCCAGAGGCCTGAAAACTTTGTCATCAAGTCATTACCTATTTACTCAATATCCAAGGTCAATACTGTTTAATAGCACAGAGTAAAATGTGGTACCATCAGATGAGAAAGGTGAAACATCCACAGATCCATTAGCCCAAAGGTCTGCGCTAATTTATCAGCTATATTTCATTATCTTTCAATTGTTCAGATTCTCCTACAAAGCACCATTAAAATAAAAAAAAAATTGTAAGGATGAAGAGTCCAATTATTACATTCTAAGCCCTGACTGTATTCAGGCTATCAACCATCAACACAATTTGAATAGGGGCAAACATTCTACATTCCAGTTGTAGAATGACACATGAAAGCCTTTTCATGTGTCTTACAAGAAAATTTTATTTCTGGTTTCTGCAGAATATGCCTACAACTTTAAAACAAACAATGGAAATGAAGCAACCAGCAAAGTCCTTATTTTGTGGCACTCAGACTCAGGAGATTCACTTGTAAATTCTGGAGATTATTTTTTTTAAAGCAAGTTCCCAGGGTTTTCCACAGGTGTCAACAGCGGACCATAGTGTACTGCACTATATGAGCAATGGCTGTGCTCTAAAATTTTCAGAGTATGGATCTCTAAAGTGGGCTGATGCTTGGAGAACTAGCTTTTTATCTGTTTGATGTAGGCTGGGTTTGTGTTCAATCACAGGTTTATTTTCTATTTAAAGCAAAGTTAGCCTGCACTGGGGGTTATATGGAAACCAACTTGACAATAAACTATGAAAGAAAAAAAACAGAAATGGATTTTCAAAAAAAATTTAAAAAATAAAGCAAAGTTAGCCTAAATTCTTGACTCGCATATTTTCCATGCCTTCCAGGTAATGGAACACTTGTTCCATGGGGAGGGGAGGAAATAGTGGATTATATTTAGAGGCCAGCTTCTTCTAGGTAGCACCTTTCTTTGGACTGATCAGCACTAATTACTGACTAGTTGTGTTAAAAAGAATCCTGCTCCTAAAGAGGTCTGTGAAAAGGGAAACAGGCCACACAGTAGCTTGTCTCAAAAGAGCTCTTACATCACAAACACGAGGATTCACTGCACTCTCAGAGAATGAGGGTGCTCTCAGAGTCCTAAAACGTAGGTTTCCTTGGGTGGATTTGCTGAAAAAATTCCAGCTTTAGTGCCTAAGATGAAACAAAGGATCTAGATGACAGGTAACTTCTGGAAGGTAGAAGCCCTGGGATGGAAGTGACTATTCTAGGAGAAAATAAAGTCTTGCAATGTAGCATGTAATGTTAAAAATACAGCCCAAGGTATATGGGATTTAGTGAAGAAAATGTTCTCTTTCTTCACCAATTATCTTCTTCCTTTGGCCCAATTTATCTCCCTATAGTCATAAAGCCTTACAAGCTTTGCATGAATGCTAGGCATTCTGTAATGAGGAGATATATTCCCCACTTACTGAGAATGTGTTTCTGTTTAGGGAAATACAAACTCCAACATGGCTGTTGCTGTTTTAGCAAGACAGAGATCTCAGGGCTGCATTTTGAAAGAGTAGATATAACAAACACATTTGCTTATGTTTGATGTCTACCATGAAACATTCAATATTATTTATGATGACTTATGTTATAAGAACTACAAGACATGAAGAAAGCCAGCATTCACTGAATTCCTCATGGCTGTAAGTGAGATAGGGAAGTGGAAGAGACTCCGTTTTAGAAAAGCTCCATCTCTGCTATTTTTCTTCTAGGCCCCATTTCTGAATAAGCCAAAGGAGCTATGTTCCCACTTCCGGTAGAAGCAATAAAGCTAATCTTTCTTTGAGTTTTGTTCTAGGTCCAACAGCTGATAATATCTAAGAAGAGCCACAACCCAAACATGTTCCAGGATATTATCGTCCAACAAACCTCGGCCTGCACTGGCATCAACACCCCCTACCTTCAGTGACTTATGGAATAATACCTGTTGGTCACCCAATACTCGCCATTGATCACCCCCTACCCTGGATTCCTGGAGGAACACATACCTCAGACCCTTTTCCAGCATTCCTCCTTTCCTTTCCAAATATCCCAGACATTCCATCTGCTATTTTCTGTCTGTCACTCATGCTAGTCAATAAATTATGCTTTCACTTTCTCCTGATTGTATTTGATTTCTAGCCTACATGAAGCCCAGGACTGTGTTGGCCGGTCCTGTGGGAGTCCCCTCTGGGTCCCAGCCTGCCTGCATCAAAAGTATATGGTAAAAAATAATGTTATATTTGCGTCAACATATTATTTTTATGGGTTTCATTTTTGGAGCCAGGGATAGTCCTTTGGTGGCTGTAATGGTTTTTAGGTTATATCTATCTCTGTTTGTCTATTTATCTGTATGTATATCTATTGTTCTTTTTTGTTTCCTCAGTTGTTGGTGGTAAGTATACAGTATCTCAGTCTTTTTCTGCTAAAGACAACACAATTATAGCTATTTGAAGATTAGCACCAGCACAGGGAATATCCACAGAAAGTAGTTCAGTACCACAACACTCCAACTAATGGGGAGATTGTGGCACACAAACAAAAATCTATACTGTATTAGAGTCTCGTTTCTTTTAGATCCCACTTCTCTTTGGGCTGATCGGCACCAATTACTGACTAGTTCTGTAACTGGTTAGGTGTTTTGTCCCACAAAATATGGCAGGAAACAAGCAGTGCAAATGAATGAATCCTCCCTTCCTAATTACAAGGCTGGCAACCTCTTCCTCCAAACACTCAATCTTCTTAAATTCTCAGGGAAAATTTTTCCTTGGCTGTAGCTTATCTTCATGTCCTTCCTAATCTCTCCCAGTTTGTATATTCATGTTGTGACGCCATTACATTCCTTATACTCAAACTGGACCATCAGCCAGTTGCTCAGACAAAGGAAATAGCCACTAATCAATGCAAAGCATAGTTGGAAGTTTACCTTAGTTCCTTGAAGGGGTCTGCCCTGACATTAGGTGTCTCTATAGATTTAGGGAACACTGTGCCCTCCGCTCCTGTAAACAAAAGAAAAAAGCAAACAAAGGTTGGAGACTTTGCGTGTCACCTGGGGGCATGATCAGCACAATGAGTGGAGCTAAATGTACTGAATCCTTCCCACAACCCAAAGCACACATTTTGCCATTGGCTTTAGCACTCTATCTTTAGAGAGAGGGGAGCACTGAATCAAATCATGCAAACAGCCTGTGAAAAAACAAGGAGCTTCTTTTGAAAGGGTTCTTGCTGAGATCAGAGTGAGGCCATGAGGCAAATACAAAGTTAACATTAAGAAAAAAAAAAAAAAAGATGGCTAGAAATGGCGTGATCTAACTCTTGTGTCTCATCAACTGTTAATAGTCACCCAACTGGAAATGTTTTTGAAAAACAGCAGCTGAAGCCTTCTTATTGCAGTGTGGGGCACAACTACGGAACACGTACAACATCTCAGCAATGGGTGCGTGGTGGAGAACACTCTAACACTGTAAACTATTCACCTAATAAAATTCAGCAAAGCATTTTTCTGTAAAGTTCTACACTATTATCTTGAAAAGTTGAACAAAACAGAACACTGTGAGAGATCATTCAAAGTTCAGTGCTTTCACACTTTGAGTATTATTTAACATTGATCCCCAACCCAATCTAGGTATTTAGCTCTCGACTTTGCTACAAGCTTTTATCTTTACAACTTGTCATCACCAGCTGAACCTTCCCAGCCATAAAGGTGGTGATTATCTGATTTGTCTGCTCCCAAAGTGTTTTCAATTCATTTACGCCTTAGTTTATCACAGACAATTGCACTGGATATTAGTTTTTCAATTAAACTTAGCTAGGCAGTATCCTGTACTCTGAAGTAAAGGTGTTGATTTTTATACATTTTTTTTTGGTGTAGTTCTTTGATGCCACAAAAAGGGGCAGAAGAGTATCGTGTATGCATGTGTGAATCTCTAGAATCCTCTTGCATTTCTATCATGTCTAGAATTCTTCCATTACCACTGATATTACAAATCCAGGTTTACCTTAGCACAGTGATAAGTCTAGGAAGATGAACTGGTTTTTTTACTTTTGTAGCAACTGGAAAAATATTTAATCTTTTCGATACAAGTAAGACTACACCATTGATTGCACTGGTTCTTTAGTCAGCCTTGGGACTCATTCAGAATTATGCCATCAGCCTTCCTGGGTCTCCATCTTACAGACAGCAGATGGTGGGACTTCCTAGCTTCTGTAATGACTTGAACCAATTTCTTACAATGACGTTCTTCCTATATATATATATTCACATGGGCTCTGTTTCTCTGAAGAACCCTGACTAACAAGATAACTGAATAAGATGGGCTGGATTACAGACTATAGTGTGGTTTTTGTTACACCTATATTAAATATTGTTTTGCAGAGCATGCATTTCACATCTCCAAGATTTTTGTGATCTTTTGAGGAGCACCTATACCGAAGATACTGTAGAGGGTGCCTAGTGGGTAAAACAGGCTAGGAGAAATCATGAGACAATGAGTGACCCATTGGGATGTGGCTCTAAAGTGCCTGTGACCCAAGAGAATTGCCTTAGCCACCTCTTAGTACCATCTCAAACCTGTTATTGAGCAACTCCCATCTTTCACTACTGCAGTTAACAGGGGTTTCCTTTGAAATCCTTTCATTTTCCATTTCTTAGAGATGCTTAGTTCTTAGCCATTGGAACTTTTTTTTTTTTAATGATTAAAAGCAACAATTATGTACCTGATTAAGGCTAGGATAGTCGTTTCTGTTTCTATATACACTGTGTAGACTCTTTAGTACCAGCTCATATCTCCCTTTCCTCCACTAAGAAATCTGTGAAAACTGCAAGAGAAAGAGCATTACCTCCCTTAAAATCAGCCTTAATTGTCTGACTTACCCATAGAGCAATTAGTACTGCTCACAGACAACCCTCATTACCTGAACTGGTAGTAATATTCTGTGAGGCTTTATGTTTCACTAATATCTCATGCTTCCTCCTATCATTTTATAAGGCCTTTTGAAGCCCAAGAATACTTATTTCTTATGACTCTGCAAACTATGTGCATATGTAAGGATATACACCACAATTATTCAGTCCAGTTGTCCAAGAATGAATAATCCAATTTTCTTATGTAAAATGAACCTCAAAAGCGGGCACCATATTCTTTGTTTTATTCAAACTTTGTGCTGTGTCTGTTTCTCCATTTGTCAGATACACTGACAAAACCTCATTTGCCACTTCTTAACATCTGGCTGTACTAAGCTCAAGCAGGAAGTACTGTACCGCAGGCAGTGGCCTCTAGCTCCATCACCCGTTTAAAGCAATTCCAAGGGGGAATAAAAAAGGTTATATAAAGTCATCCAATAGATTATGGGTGCTCACTATATGTTTGTGGAATGACCATGGTCTCCTTTGCACACCTGAGCTTAGGTCCGCAGCTTTCCCAGACCTACACTCACATTTGCTTGTGTCTTGGAGGACTGTGTCTTATTCTCCATTGTATCCAAATTGCCCAGCACAGTGGAGGCTCTCAATAAATATTTGTAAAACAACTGTAACACTAATTTGCTGCTGAGCACACACACTACCTGGGATTTTTATTTGCCTTGCGGATATTCATCTATCTCTTCAATAAGATCTTAGGCTCTATGTGAGCAGGAAAAAGGTCATACACAGAATACAGACAAATTCAGTTTGAGGTTCCCAAGGCTTCTACTGGATTTATTTCCAATTGGTACTACCACCCACTTCTATAGGAGTACTAACTTACTGTCATAAAACTTCTCATGCATCATATTACATTTTTAATGAACATCCAAAGTCCAACTTATTTTAACTGAGCCTCTTAAAATACAAGAGGTATGTTAATAAAAAAAATATTATTTGGGCTAAATACAAATATCACTTTAAAATAAAATGAGATCAAAGGCCTGTAGTTTCTTCCCCAGACCAAGACAACTACTTATCCTACGAGACAACTGGGGCTAAAAAACATGGGGCCCACAGTCACACAGCTAGTGAGTGCTGGAGCTGAGATTCATATGCAGGCATCTGATTCCAGGCCCCACTTTCAGCCACTATACCCTAGTGCCTAGTTTTCGGAATGCCAGGAGAATGTGGCACCCATAAAATGGCCCAGTGGTCTGGGCTCTCGCAGAGGATGTAGGTGATTGACGGGCTCTGGATATGGGATCAAGGTAAAGGGTAAGACACTCACTAAGGCTCCCTTAGCTCCCACCATCCAACCAGGTGCCCTCCAATTTTGTTTTTGATGCATTTGCCACAGGGGCCCATATGTGCCATCCATACTGGAAAAACAGACTCATAGATATGACTTCTCAGGGGAATGTACCACAATTTCTCATTATCTGAGTGTCCTTGGGCATGAAACCCAATCTCTATGATGCTCAGTTTTCTTCCCTGAAAAGAAGGGATATTAATAGTAACTTTATCTCCTAGGGGTCTTGGGAGATTGAATAAGATCTCTGGCACATAGATATCAGCAGATGATGGTCAATAGGATATTGCCTGTAGCACTAAAATATTTATGATTCCCATGTTTTCCTCCTCTTGTCCAGGTCCTCTATGACTCTTAAAAAACAACGTTTTTAAAGCATGTACTATGAACTAGAAACTATAGAAATTGTTTTACTTTGATAATCAGAATAATCCTGTGAGGTTCGGACTATGCATGTCTGGAACCATGCATGGATGTGGAATCTGACACTCAGGGAAGTCAGGATACTTTCCTATGGTTGCACAATGAAAAGGGGGTGTCAGAACTTGAACTCTCATCTTTTGGCTCTGGAACCGATGTCTGTGATCACTATTCTAGACTGTCTCTTTCAGCATATTAAATCTTTCTCTACCTGCTCATCTTTTTATGAGATCTGAACAAATACCAATGTTTATACTTTCAAGTAACACTTGCATTTTAAATCTCCCATCACATCTCTTCTAGAAGAGATTCACATGCACAGTGAGATGAGATATTAATACTCTCCAAAAACACCATTTCTTTCCAAGTCCCCTATCAGGCTTCTGATTCCCACACCATTTTTCACTCTCCCAGAAGCTGCAGAGTGGACAGCCATCCATCAGGGTGAATTCTCCCATCCTCTATCTGTTCTTAGATAATAAATTATTCTCAGTTTTACTCTTTCAAAAAGGTTTCTATTAAAGCCATACCTACCGATTCCTTCTTTTGACACAATATAATTTACTGGCAATAAATGTTCATAAACAGTTTGAGTGAAAAATCCATAAAGCCATTTCAGTTTTATTTTAAGTTCCATTAATGTCCCTCAAATATGATTTCATCAATGTGTTTCCATTAGTTGGTTCTCTGCCCAATAACTTAATTCCACACAATCAATTAGGAACTTATAAAGCATGTGACAGGATCTATCTAAAGTGTTTTGAATCACCATAAAGATCAGCTCAATGGTTTTTTCTTCCTTGTAGTACAGGTAGGGGGTAAACTTGTCAAAAGATCCCGAATGCCCTCCATTACCATAGTAACAAAAAGCCAGCTTCTCCTCAATGGAAAGTATATTCAACTTGGGAGGCTTTCCCCTCAAAGTGTCCTGGATGTCAAGAGACCTGAAATCCAGTCCTATCTCTGTGATCCCATGCAAATCAGAAGACCTCTCTGACCCTTGACTTCTTAACTGTAAAATAAGGGAGGGGATGAGAAGTGTCAGAGCTAAATTGTTTACCCCTCAAATAAAAAAATTCATCAGGCAACAATCTAACCAGATGATTGTCTTGGGCCACCTCCATTCCCTACCAGGGAAAAAAAAGCAACTTTGAAATTAAAAAAAAAAAAAAAAGCTAAAAATTCTCTGTGTTTAAGAGGAATCAAATATTAGCAAACAGTCTTTTGTCCAATTCAAGCTGCATTTAACTGGCAGAACTACTGACTAGAAAATAAATTTCATACGAGATAAAACGGTAGATGGAAAAATTTATTATAGATGAAGCTAACTGCAAAAACATAAAGCTGGTTCGGTTTGTAAGTCTTTAAACTTCAAAAAAATTTGGGAAAACTCAATTTTATAAAAAATAAAAAACACTAAAGTGCCTAAACGTGTATATATTAAATAAAGCCGTGAACCAAATCCTGAAAGCAGATTCACATCTACAAAATGTGCTACAGGAAAATTGAGAGAAGCATTAGGTGCAAAGGAAGAAATACTATGCTAGATGTTAGGAATAGTAACATGGAGCTAGAAAAATTGGACGATGAATCCAGTCTTTGTTGTACATGAAGAACTGATCTTTCAGACCGTAATTTCAAGGAAAACTTTCAAAAAGGTCAGAAATGGTTTAAGTGTGCTGTTTAGAATATTGATTAAGGAGTTAAACTGGCTTAATGGAGTTTGCTCTGGTAAATTCTTTCTTGATGTGCATGCATTAAGATTGGCACAATTATGATTAATGCTTTTGCATTAACGAACATAGACTCAAACTCCTCTTTGGTCTTAAATTATGGAGCCAAAATAGTCAAAATGCAGAGTTAAAATATCTAATCACCACTGTTTGAAGTCATAACCTTTTAAGTGTTCTAATTCATGTTGCTTGAGTAGATATAACCTGAATGATAACCCTAAACAACCACCGTATTTTACTTGATAAGGATATATTTTATACCAATATTAGATTATAAAATAGAGAAAGGATTTCAATCTAAAAAATGGTGATAAGAAATATGGGAGAAGGAATGATCTGATTTCCTGAAATATCAGACAACCTACAAGTCAAAGACCTGATTTTTAGTGCTGCTCATCTAGTAGTTAGTTTATTATGTGACTGTTGGCAATTTGTTTTATAGTCTTATTTCCCCATTTGTCATACAAAATGGGGGTGGAGGTTAGATGATTTATAAGGCTGTTTCCAGCTGTTTTACAATCCTTCAGATAACCTACCTGGATAAACCCAATGGACCAGGAAAGGGACCAGGAAAGGAGGATGGTAGGTGTGATAAACCCAACATTCCATTTATTTAATAAACATGCTTTGAGCAGGAGAGTCTAGAAGTGAGCCAAAGAGACATGGAGTCCATAGATCAGGAGAGCATAGTGTATTCTAGTAGAGTGTGCTATTAGTTTATATATTTATATTTATTTATTTACGTAGAGAGAGAGAGTGAGAGAGCGAGCGAGTGAGTGAGAGGGAGCGTGCTGGCTGGGGAGGAGAAGGGGGTGGGTAGAGAGAATCCCAAGCAGGCTCCACACTTCCAGTGTGAGATCTCATGAACTGTGAGATCATGACCTGAGCTGAAATCTAGAGATGGATGCTTAACTGATTGAGCCACCCAGGCACCCCTGTATGCTATTTTCAAATAAAAATATATAATAGTTACAAATAGTAATAAAGACTTGAAAGGAAAATTAAAAATGTCTCTGAAATACAACTTGGGTTCATGAGATGGTCTGGCAGGTGAGTCTCCCTGAGAGGGTGAAATCTTGTTGGTATTTGTAAAGTGATTAGGAACGAACTGGTTAAGAGGGGGAAGTGAGAGTAGAAAAGATAATGAAAAGACACTAGAGTTAGGAAGTTGAAGTTAATAAAGATCAGTGTGGCTAGACTAGTTTTTGCAAGAGTTAGCAGGATGGGATGAAACTGGAGAGGTGGGTTGACCTGGGTAATTCAGAACCTTGTAGGTAATGGTGAAGGTTTTAAGTAGGGATCTGGCTTGATCCAACTGGCTTTTTTTTTTTTTTTTGGTTTTGTTTTTGTTTTAATTTTTTAACTTTTTAATTTATTATTGAGAGAGAGAGAGAGCATGAGCATGGGAGGGGCAGAGAGAGGGGGAGACACAAAATCTGAAGGAGGCTCCAAGCTCTGAGCTGTCAGCACAGAGCCCAATGTGGGCTCGAACTGACAAACTGTGAGATCATGACCTGAGCCGAAGTAGGATGCTTAAACAACTGAGCCACCCAGGCGCCCCCAAAACTGGCATTTTTAAAAGATCACTGAGCAAGCATGCTAGGGTCTGCAAGTTTGTGTCCTCCTAAAGCTCCTATGTTGAAATTCCAAATGTCATTGGAACGTCACCATGTTGGCACCCTGATCTCAGTCTCCCAGCCTCCAGAACAGTGAGAAATTCCCATCGATTAAGCCATCCAGTCCATAGAATTCTGTTACAGCAAGAGCAGGTGACTGAGACACTGTATAATGGAAAAGACACTTGAGGAGGCAAGGACAGATGCAGTGGGACAGGGTGAAGGATAGTGGGAGGTTGGACCAGAGAACTGGCAGCACACGTGGAGAAAAGTGGATGGGTTTAGGAGATATTTAAGTGGAAAGCCAATGGGATCTGGTGAGGCACTGGACAAGAGAGTGAATGATGGGTACCAGAGGGCCCAGGGGAAGAGCTGAAATAATGGTCAGAGCCAGGTGATTAATACTCAAAGCCAGTGGCACCCATGGCGACCTTATACATCTCCAAAGGAATATAGCTGTTTTCATATTTGATATTTTAATTGTAACTGAAATTGCCTTTACTTAATAAAAGAAGATGCTCTAAATCTTCCTATATTTTTCTTATGAAAGTGTAGGCAAAGTGACAAAGATACTTTCAGTCTCCCAAAGTATTTACAAGCAGGAAATATTTTTTATAAAAAACTATGAATAGTATAGTAATTTCTTGAATAATGAACACTGTCTTCCTTGCAAGAAAATTTCCTAGTTACTCTAAAATTTTAACTAAGCACATGTTTCATATTTCACATATCTCCTATTGTTTAAAAGCTTTCTAAACATAAGAGATAGGGTTTTATGCCTTGTATGTCCAGGGTAGAGAATGGTTACATGTTAAAATTTAAATAGTCCTTAATGTTTGAGGCCTATTTTCCTGAATAACAACCCCTATATCATGTTATCCATAAGAGTGTTTCATGGGAGCAGTGATCCCAGGAAATTCCTCAGAAACAGTGGTTTTTTATTTATTTTGTAGCATGTATTATTGGCTTTCACTTAATGGTAATATGCAGTGAAAAGTTCTTTTTAAGAAAAGTGGGCTGGGTTATGTCTAATTTGGGATTTAAAACCAACTGAATAATCAGTGAGGTTACAGAGTTTCCACAAATTTCAGGATCAAGCACTTTGAAGGTGGCTGGCAGATCTGAAAACCTTCCCGACATGGGCAACAGACAGAAACGGTAAGTGGATAAAGCCACTTGAAGTAATTTAATCCCATTGTGTCTTTCTGGCTGCTGGTAGCATTTAATAAACCGCTAATGCAAAACATTTGTAGTCATTACAAGTCATTTCCAGGATACATACCAAATATTTTCTTTTTAGGAATTAGGGACAATTCTCTAGACCAAAACGTACAGATAATTAATTCATTCAACAAATATTTATGGAGGGCCTACTCCATAAATGGTTTTAGGGGAGAAACAGATTCAGGGTTTTCCTCTATGAGATCACTAATAAAAATTTCAAAAAATATATAAAATCTCTAGCCATGCTAAGTATTTTAACATTCATTGTCTATCAACATTTAACAATTACCTACTCTGCCCCCAGCACTGTACTAAGGCAATACTGGGCGTGAAGATCTGACCCCTGCCCTTATAAACTTTTATAGTGGCTAGATAGATACTGATTTTTATAATGACAATTGTCATAAATCATATATTCTCAATGGGGGCAATGTAGCTCCCAAGGGTACAAACACTGGTTCTTTTTTTTTTTTTTTAAGCTTATTTATTTATTTAGAGAGAGAGAGAGTGAGCCTGTGGAAGTGGGGGAGTAGTAGGGGAACAGGGAGAGAGAAAACCCCATGCAGGCTCTGTGCTGGAGCCCAACGTGGGGCTCCATCTCACAAACCATGATATCATGACCTGAGCTGAAAACAAGAGTCAGATGCTTTAACTGACTGAGCCACTCAGGTGCCCCCAAACACCTGATTCTTAAAGTATAAGAAATGTTTAAGCATAGATACACACACAATACATAAAATGACTTGCTGCTTTTAAGGAAGAGGAAGGAGAGGACTGTAGCTGGAGTGGCAAGAGCAAGATCGCCATAGCATTTCTGAGGCAGCTAGGGTCAAGGTCATGTAGGAGCATTCAGTCCATGTGAAAGTTTGAAAGTTCCCATCTTAATAGGAAAAGGAAGCCACTGAAAGGATATAGACAGGAGAATGAGATGATCAGGTATGTTTTTGTAAATCCTATGGTGGCAGATATTATAGGCTGCCTGCCCACATTTTAAGCATAGTGCATCCCCTCTTGCAATTGTCTATGATGCAGGTTGGAAATACAAACTACTGAACTCAGACTCCCTTTGCAGTGTTAGGTGGCTCTGTGATATAGTCTTGGCCAGCGAGATATAGGTACAAATGTCTGGGGAGATATTGTCTTCCCAAATAAAAACAACAACAACAAAGCCTATCAAAGAAGGCTTTTTGTTCTTTACTCTTCCCTTTCTGAAATAGAGAAGCAATGCTTTGAGGCCCAGTAGCCCTATGTGACCATGTGAGTAAAAGCCACGTTGCTAAACGTGTGAAAGGAAGAAGTTGAAGGAATCTGGTCCCTTTATGAGACTGTTCTGCTATAAATCCTGGACAGCATACATCCAGAATTATTATTACACAATAAAAAACAAACCCCTAACTTGTTTAAGCCACTGCTGGTTGGGCTGTCTTTTATTTCCAATCAAATATAATTCCAAGAGTTACAGGATCTGACCACACTCTATAAAATGCTGTAAAAGGGATCAAGAGCATATGCATGGAAATCAGTTAGATGACTATTTCAGTAGCCAGGTAAGAAATGATGGTGGCCTAGACTAAGTAACTCATAGTGCAAAAAATGGGAAGGGTGAATGTGACAGGTACTGAGGAGGTAGAGTTGAAAGACTTTGGTAGTATGATACGAGGGAAGCTTTGAGGGAAGAGCAAAAATTTAATTTTGACTATGTTGAATTTAAGGTATCTGTGGAGTTTCCAAATTTAGATGTTCATGCAGGCAATTGGATATTACTCAAGACAGAGTTCTAAACCACCGGCATATAGAACAGATGACTATGGAAACTAAGAAAATGGGATGGGTGATATAATCCAAGAAATGGTGAGAGTGATAGAAAAAGAGAGGCAATGTCAAAATTTTAAGGGATTCCAACAGTTCAAGTTTGGGTATAAGTGCATAAACTACCAAAGGAAACTGAAAAGATACGGCTTGTGAGGTCGGAAGATGACCAGGAATGGGGAAACACAGAAAGTCAAGAGAAAAAAAGTACTTCAAAAAAGAAGAAAGAGTTACCTATGTTAATTGGTGCTTTGAGGTAAGAAGATAAATTAAAATGCTCATGAAGGGGCATCTGGGTGGCTCAGTCTGTTAAGCATTTGACTCTTGGTTTCAGCTCAGGTAATGATCCCACAGTCCTACATCGGGCTCTGAGCTGACAGTGCAAAGCCTGCTTGCGATTCTCGTTCTCTCCCTCTCTCCAACCCTTTCCTTGCTTTTGCTTTTTCTCTCAAAATAAATACATACACTTAAAAAAATTGCCCATAACATTTAGCAACACGCTGGTCATTTACATCATCAGAGTCATTCTATCAAGAAATGCAGACAGATTCTTGTGGGCAGGAGGAAGTGGGAAGGGAAGAAATTGTTATAAGCAAGAGCTACTACTTTTTGACAAAAGAACTATAGTAAGATGGCTGAATATTGTATATTGGATATTAGATATCAAAGTTTAAGGATCCAGCTCTGGTTAGTAACCAAACGTTTATAGGGGCATCGGTCTGCTCAATGGCACCAATGGGTAGAGGCACATGTGCTCAGTTGCCTGAATGCAGGTGTGCATAATGCAAATATTTGGGTTCATGGAGATTGGGAGCTTTAAAAGACATGTACCTTGGCAAAGTGTAACAAGTTTTGAGTTGTACAGGAAGACTGTGAACAGGAATATTATACTGAGCAAATTATTTAGCTTTTTCTTGTCTCAGTTTCCAGCTTTGTGGAATTGGGATAATAATAGTGCATATGTATATGTGTGTGTGTGTGTGTGTATATACACACACATATATAATGTTACGTGTGCCTAGCACATCAAAGTTCTCACCAAATATTAGATATTATTACTTATTATAATAGAAGATAAAGCCGGTAAGACAGAAGCATATCATTAAATAATTCAAATGGTAACCATGGAGAAAAAGAAAATAAGATGTGTTCCTTTACAAATACTCTAATACTTTAACTGAACTGGCCGTACCATCAAGGTGTACATTTTGTATATTTTTGTAGGATATGAAACTGCAGAGCAATTTAAAGATCCATGTATAAAAATATTCTGGCAAGATATGAAGAGACAAGTAGTTTAATTAAACAAACTCCACTCTAGAAGCCAATAGACCAGAACTCATGCTTGGTGTATCATTAAGCCAAAACTGGAAAAAAATAAAAGGAACCATCCAAGCAGCAAGCAACCTCATTTCAGTTTCTTATGACTACACTATCTTTGATAGTAAATAAAACCACACAGTAAAACAAATAGCTTCAACTTGCTGGGTTTGTGTAACAGAGACAGAACACTGAAGCAAGACAGCCTCTGAGTCAGGATGGTATATGAACAATGGAGCATCAGCAGCAAGCCGAGAAGGCTGCTTGGTAAGAACAGCGCACCTGGGCTTGAAAGAGACTCTGTGTCCTGTGTTCTCAGAGATGATGCACTGTGAGTCCCATGAATGACACGAATGTAGCACTCCACCCATATTCCCCTCTAGGTCTTTGTGGGACAGATGGGCAGGATCAGGCCAACAGTGCAGGGAGATGAGAGAGAGAGAGAGAATGGGTATGAGCTGCTTGCCCTTCCACTTGGGAGTGAGTGTAAAATGGGAGCCCCGAATGTACTGCTTCCTTAGGCAAGACTCAGTTCCCAAGTGTCTCTCTCACAGTGTGAGACCAATCAAGACTCAGAATCAGTGGACGCTGGTGAGACCCAAGAAAACAACACATACATGATTTTAAGAGCTTCCTGGTCATTGAAAAAGAAGTAGAACACTTTGTTCCTGTAGCCAAGCAGCTGGGGGGTGATGCTTTCCTACAGAGAAGGAAATTGAAACATTAATTGAGGACCATGAAGAAACACTGTCTAAAAATATAATTGGAGAAACTTATAAAGTCATTTACAGGAGATGAAGATGACGATGACCTGAGAAGTGAGGACCAGCAAATTGAAATCTTAATAAAAGTCCTGGATGTCTCAAACCATTAAAACAGTTGAATGCTTTACTTCCAGAACACAATCTTATTTGAAAGCAAGCCTCAAAATTGGGATACTTTACAGGTGATTTAAAGGTAAGTTTGATTTGGGGCACCTGGTTGGCTCAGTCAGTTAAGCGTCTGACTTTGGTTCAGGTCATGATCTCGCAGTTCGTGGGTTTGAGCCCTACATCGGGCTCCGTGCTGACAGCTCAGAGCCTGAAGCCTGCTTCAGATTTTGTGTCTCCCTCTCTGGCCCCTCCCCTGCTCACACATTCTCTCCCTCTCTCTCAAAAATAAACATTAACATTGTTTTTAAAAAAGGTAATTTTGATTGCATGATTTTCACCTTATACACTGTATAGATTTCTTTTACTTTTATCCCTAGGATGGCCAGCATGTTACTTATCAACATCTATTTCCCGTGATAACAAAATATTGGTATTATTCATGGAAGCTTAGTACCCAGCTAAATAACTGCTTTCCCAGACTTCCTTGAATTTTTGTTTTTAAATTTTTTTTAATGTTTTATTTATTTCTAGGAGAGAGAGAGAGAGACAGCGTGAGCAGGGGAGGGTCAGAGAGAGAGGGAGTCACAGACTCTGAAAGAGGCTCAAGGATCTGAGCTGGCAGTCAGCACAGAGCCCGAAAAGGGGCTCGAACCCACGAACCGCGAGATCATGACCTAAGCGAAAGTCGGACGCTTAACCGACTAAGCCACCCAGGCGCCCCTCCCAGACTTCCTTGAAACTAGGGGTGGCCGTTATGACATGGGTTTATCTAATGCCATGTAGGTAGAAACCTACTGGGGACGAGTATTGGGTGAGCTTTTTCTGTTTTAGTAGGAAGGGACAGATATGGCTGGTACCACTCTTCTTTCTGATTATCAGTATAACCTGGAGCGTGAGAGCCATCTTCCAACCATGAGACAAAGGCCAAGAGGATTTCAGGTATATTGACCCAGATACCACTAGGCTACCAGCAAGTGTCTATCAATGGGTTACTTCTAATGAGAGAAAACCAAGTCCCTCGTTATTACTCATTTGAGCCACCTTATAAGAATTCTGTTATTTACCGCTCCTTAAGATTCAATAACATTCTACCCAAGACCAAGGAGAGAGAAGCAAACAGACTCTTTAAGATGATCACAGTCTTCACCTAGAATTTTTTTGCCATAAGCCAAATGATCAGAAGTTGGAACCACTCTTACTGTCCCTTCATATGATACTGACGTACTTTTTCATTTATTGCTGATTCCCATTATATGTTCTCAACCAGAAAGTACACTTTTTTTTTTTTTTTAAATTTTTTGTTTGTGTATCAAATCTTTAAGGCCCAGGTCAAATACCTCCTCCATAAAGAAGCTTTTCCTGATCCTCTCTCAGTTATCACCAATTGCTCCCTCTTTTGTGCTTCTGTAATGCATAACTGAAATACTGGATAAGCCCTCATTTTATTCTATCTTGTGAGATGGTTCAGTGAGTGTATGTTGCCATCACTATAATATAAAGACCACTTCATGGGATTCTTTGTTCTTTTCTAGACAAGATGCACAAACTCAGATGCTCTGAATTCAATTTCTTAGGCAGGAAAAGTTGTGGAATGAAACAGAAACTTCGAGAGGGAAGAGGTGTGAGCTGGTCAGTATCAGCTACACCACTGTGACAGCCTGACACATCTTTTTCTAGGAACAGAAACGGTTAGGGCTCTAGCTATATGGTCTCAGTGGTAGGGTATCCTTTCTCCCTTCTTTTCTAGCATCTCTTTTAACTTCTCCAATTTGCTGCAGTCAGTGCAACTTCCCAGAACCCAAGTGTCTTAGGTTTCCTGTCTGGTTCACAATGTTTGATAAGCTCCTGTTTCCTACAACAAAAGGCCCAACATTTGAACATGACATAATCAGGCTTAGCCCACCTCTTTTTGTCTGTGGCTTGACGATTTTTAGAAATAATGATTTGTGTTTGTTCTCCCCATATTTTTACTTTTCCTCAACTTCAAGCAGACAGTGAGAGCCTCTGATTTCTTTGATGTTTGTTTCCAGAAAGTGAAATGTACTATTATTTATGGTATATTATTCTGTAACTTTTGACAAATACGTACAGTCACGTATCTATCACCATAAGCAAACACAGCACGATTTTATCACTCTGGGAATCTGCTTCCCTTGCACTGCCCTTCTGTGGTCAATCTGTCCCTCAAGGCCTCACTCCTGGCTCTCACTATTCTCAGGCCCTATAGTGTTGCCTTTTCCAGAATGTCATATAAATGGGATCATTCAGAGAGTTTTGGGTTTGGCTGCTTTTGCTTAGCAAAATGCATTTAAGTTCCACGATGGAAGGTTTTCAGTGGATCAAAAGCATAGCTGCCTCACATCAACAGCTATTTCTGCCCTTTCTGAAGGCCTAATCTCAGTGCAGAGTGTGCTGGCTACCCTCCCGGGGAGGGAAAAGAGAAGAGTGCCTTGGAGGAAAGCCAAGAGGAAGGCGGAATTTGCCTCTGATTTAGAATAATTGCAAGACATAAGGTCCTCTGGGGATCCGAGTCGTCCCCATGGAGGTGGCAAACTCTCAGAGGGCACAGCTATGTCATGTCCTTTGGCACAGTAGGCCACAGCCTCAGCAAAGATTCCTTGGCCCTCTCCATCGCATGTAAGTTGAGAGATGATATACTTCCAGTGACTATATAGGCTAGGAAAATGAAGACAGCAGAGGTGATCTTATTGGACCAAGGATTAATAGGCTTGCCCACATTTTCTTGACACTATATGTGCCCCCTGATTCTTGAGCAAGCCAGTCATGATGGAGATAGAATTTCCTACCAGACTATTATGGGAGCTCAGAGTCACACTGAGGGAATAAAAAGTCATTTCATTGGCTGTTATCTATTAAGTGTTTACTATTTGCCAGGCATGTTCTAAGCACTTCACATGGATGAACTCATTTAATTCTCCCTGAAGCCCTATGAGGCACATGCTATTTTTATCTCCCTGTTTTCCTAGACACAGCTGAAACACAGAAAGGTTTCAGAGTGACGGTGGAATGAGGATCAGAACTTAGGCAGATCTAGCTGCAGAGTACATTCTTAACTTCTTGCTGAATGTGTTGTTCCTTCCATCATGAGCCTGGGAATTGAGCCGTATTCCAAAAGTTTCCTCCTCCAGGAAAAGACCACCAAGGAGTAGCGATGGTTGCTTAGAGCAAATTCTCTGCTTAGGGGGTGTCTAGGTGGTCCCTTTAGAATCGCCACTTTTCCATACCTGACCAATCAGATTCTAGCTTAGAAACTGAAACTAAGCAACCCAGAGGAGAGGTTCAGTGAGCGGCAGGTACTGACCAGTAACAACTAACACTTAACTGACAATCATGCTAAGTGCTTTTACAGAGACAATCCCTTTCATCTTTTGTGACAACCCTCTGCTTAAGAAATATGAGGCTTACACAGGCTAAGTGATAACTTACCCACTGTTACAAAGCTAATCAGTAATAGACCTGTGATGAGAAACTAGACAAACCAGCCCCCGGGCTTACATTTTTAACCTTCAAATAAAGATGCGAGGCTGGCAGCCATATTGAATGTCTGCAGGAAGTAGCATCTCTGTGAGAAAATGGGAGCAAGCAGGGAAAAAAGAGATCACGTGTCCTCTGAGGTGGAGAGGAAACACCTGCATTCTAGGAGCTTCCCTGACACAGATCTCAGAACACCTGACTGAAAGTAGATAAGCAGCCTTTAGTGAGCTTGGTCCCTTTGAAGAGAAAATACCACCCAAGAGGCAGTTCTTCATTTGTGAACAGTGGAGATATTCCAGATCACTTACTTTGCTACATTAAGCCAGAGCCAGGGCACCTGCAACAATCTTGAGTTCCTATTGCCCTCTGCCTTCAATGTTTTGTAGCAGGCATCAAACCCTGACTTGGTACTCAACCAGGGCTAGGCAATACAGCTCTGGAGAAAAGACAAGGGCATTTAAAAAGAAAATGAAGTTTCATTTTCATCCGTGTCCTTTGTCATCGCAAATCTTTGATACTTTAGCTAGAAACAAAGTCTGAAGAATTTCAAAGGAAGGTGTCACACCCACACACGAGGCAAGGGAAAAGGTTGAATGGTGACAATGACTTTGCCTGTTTAATATTCCCCCACTCTTCTTTCAGTAGCAGAACAATTATTTGCTTCAGGTAAATCTATGAGGACTGCTAATCACATGTCCCTCCCCACACACCCCACAAATACGCAGAAGGGAATGTGGCACAGAGTGGCCAGTCAAGAGTATCAGATTCCCCGGAAAGACTGTTGGCTCTGAAAGCATGTTACCCACGTGGGGCTGATCACTTCCCTCCAATGGCAGCTATGGCTATCCATACAAGGATGCTCCCATCCTTCTTTTGAGGTAATGTCTGCTAAGGAGCTGCCTGAAGAAAACCTGGGCTGGGGAGATGATGTTAAAAACACGAGAGTTGGCCCTATCTGGAAGTTCCAATTATGTGAGTGAGCAGGTTCCCTTCTTTAAAAAAAAACCAAAAAACAAAACCCAAAAAAACCCCACAAAACTTTCCTTAAGCCTGATTAAATTTTGCTTTCTGTCACTGATAATTGGAAGCAACCTGAATAATGCATTCTTTTCCTCTTGGTTGCAGAAGTCTATGTCATGACTGTCCCTCCCACTCTACATTGGTAAGGCAAAGAGGACTGCTCTCTGGAGCCCACAAACAAGCCTGTCTTTTGAGAGAGATCGTTATTCCTATACGGCTCCACTTCAAATGCCAGCTCAATACGAAATGGAAATCCACAGGGCAACGGAATCCAGGCAATTTTCCCTACCAGACAAGAGTTATGAAAGCAAGTAAGCTCAAGTGGCCTTCGGGGCTGAATTGGTGTAAGATAGCTTTGAGGGTATTTAGCATCTCTCTCTCTTTCTCTCTCTCTATTTAACAATCCAGGGGCAAGCACTTTTTGTGAGCTTTTTATAGCTTTTTCCTCTTTTCCTATAAACAGTGCCGATGTCATACAGCAAGGAAAAAAAAAAAAAAAACGATGTCGATGAGGTCTGAATTATTCAGTGCCAAAGAGTATATTCTTAAATGTTGAACTGATTATGTTTTAGAGGGGGGAAAAACAGGCAAGTGTCAAAATCCAAATCTGCAGAGCTTTACAGCTTGGTTTGGGTATTTGCTAAGTGTATCTTGTGCTGCTTTGTCAATCCAAGTGACAGTTAATCAATACTAATCTGATGCCAGTTGATTCTTCCCCTTCCATAAACAGGATTAAGGTATACTACTTATGAATATATTTTATCCCAGGCTGTAAATCCATATGCTGTAACCTAAATGCATCAGCATCTCTTTTTAAATGGAATGCACTCTGTATACAAGAAAATAAAGATGAATTACCAAGTTGTCCTGAAAAATGCCTTTCTGATCCATTATGAAAATGTTTCAGCTTTCAAGGCAGTAGTAAGTAGATAAGACATTTCCATTATTTTATATGGTGATCTTTATCCCTGTGTCTGGGGGGTACCTATTAAGTTAACACTCAGAATGTTTTATGGACATATTGTCCTTCCGGGGGTGGGCAGGTGGATTTTTTTTTACTTAGTTTTTCCTCTGCTTGTTAGTTTGTTCATACCTTCATTCATCCTTTACATCAGTATTTATTTAGTATCTACTGTGTATTACTGCCCAAGGCACTAGAGAGAAGATGGTGAACAATGATCTACAGACTTCCACCCTCAAACTGCCCTAATATCGTCTAACTTCTCCACAGCCAACTGGGGCAGTACACATATAGGGTCAAACATTCCTGTTGGACTACTTCAACCTGTTCATGTACAGAGCTTGCTCAAAGCTTGGTCAAAATCTCTTATTTTTTTTACTATTCTTTTTTAATGTTTATTTTTGAGAGAGAGAGAGAGAGAAACAGAACATGAGCAGGGAGGGGCAGAAGGAGGGGGAGACACAGAATCCGAAGCAGGCTTCAAGGCTTTGAGCTGTCAACAGAGAGCCCAATGTGGGGCTTGAACTCACAAACCATGAGATCATGACCTGAGCCAAAGTTGGATGCTTAACCAACTGAACCACCCAGGTGCCTCTGCAGTGACTTAATCTTTTAATATCACTTTACAGTTTATGGAGATTTTTATATATACTTTTAAATTCTAACAAACACCTATATGAAGGGAGTACAGAGATGAGTGTAAGTGACTCATTTAAGGTTGAGCATTTAACATGTCTAGGACTACACTATACCACTAGTACTGATAAGCTACAATATCTACCTCATAGTTTGTTATAAGGCCTTGCTGTTATTGACAAAACACAGGTATAGCACTTTGCAAGTACCTAGAACACAGTAAGAGAGTGCAGTGAATGTTAATGGTGATGATGATGTTCCTGTTTAGAAAGAGACATAAACCACTGTCAATTTGTCCCTCCATGTGTTGTTCTGTCTATCCAGCCATCCACTTATCCATTCATCCTTCATCGTGTGTCAAGCACTACAAAGATGCTGAAGATTCAATGTTGAATGAGCCCACACTCTCAACCCTCTCACAGTCTAGGGGAAGATTTTCAGTCTTTGGAATTTGTATTCAGTATCAGATGTCACAGACTGAGTGATGAAAAAGTAACAGAAATATAGCCTAGACCAGGGACTGGTGAACTACAACCCTAGGGCTAAATCTATCCCACCATTGGTTTTTTTAAAATAAAGTTTTGTAAGAAAACAGTCAAGCAAAATTGGATTGCATGCTGTCTGTGGTTGTTTTGCCATTATAATGGCAGAGCTCAGGAGTTGGATAAAGATCCTGGGGCTCACAAATCTAAACTATCTACTATCTGGCTCTTTAAGAAAAAAAGAGCCCTGGCCTGGATTATTGTATCTTTGCATTCTCTCAGCTGTTTTACCTTAATATCCCTCGGAATTTAAGAAATAAAAGATGATGGCTTACCTTCTATGGGCCAATTAGCTAGCTTTCATCTGATAAGCCCTAAATGCAGAAAGGTACTTCACAATTTTGATGCTGATTTTCTCAGGGGAATCCTTTGTATTACCCTCTATGGGCAGCTGGATAACCTTGTGAATATATTCTTCTAGAGCATGAGCTCACTGTTCTCTGATTCTACTGCTCTCTTCCTATTTACTGTCTCCTTATTATGTCCCAAACGTGTTCAGCAATCCTTGGCTCCCTTATGATCTCATGCTTGGCCCAACTTTTTCCCATTATGTGACTCACTGGGCAGAGAACACCATTTTGTATTTCTTTGCTAGGAGTCTTTTTTTTTTTTTTTTTTTATCAGTATTACTTCAGCTTTTATGCTCAAGTTTGTGCTGGCTGATTTACTGGGCAGTTAAGAATTTTTTAAAATATTATTTTGAGGAGTATTTTTTTCTTAAGTAGTTTATTGTCAAGTTGGTTTCCATATACCACCCAGTGCTCATCCCAACAAATGCCCTCCCCCATGCCCATCAACCCCCTTCCCCTCTCCCCCACTCCCATGAGCTCTCAGTTTGTTCTCAGCATTCAAGAGTCTCTCATGGTTTGTCTTCCTACCTCTCCCCAACTATTTCCCCCCTTCTTCTCCCCCATGGTCCTCCATTAAGTTCCTCCTAATCCACCTATATGTGCAAACATATGGTATCTGTCCTTCTCTGCCTGACTTATTTGGCTCAGCATAACACCCTCAAGTTCCATCCATGTTGCTACACATGGCCAGATTTCATTCTTTCTCATTGCCATGCAGTATTCCATTGTGTAGATAAACCACATCTTCTTGATCCATTCGTCCGCTGATGGACACTTAGGCTCTTTCCACGCTTTGGCTATGGTTGACAGTGCTGCTATGAACATTGGGGTCCATGTGCTCCTATGCTAGATACAGCACTCCTGTATCCCTTGGGTAAATTCCTAGCAGTTGCAGGAGTATTTTTAATATTAACTATTGGATTATAGGAAATGTTCAAATTCTAAAAACAACAATTGATAACATTACTTCAGGTACTTCCACTATAGTATGCTTTTTAATCACTACAACCCTAACACAAACTAGACAGTATTATTCTCTTCATGTGCAGATGAGGAAACTGAGGTTGTGACAGAGGTAATTTGTTTAATGATTAAAAATAGTTTATTTATTGAGAATGTAGTGTCTTTCAGGAACTGTGGTAAGCTGTACATAGACTGCATTACTTACTTCCTACAGGGACTGTCTAGAAAAGCAGGACTGCCTACCTACCCCCATTGTACACAAACGGGCTCAGTGGGGTTGTGGACTTGCTTATAATCCTGCCTCAGGTAAGCTGAGGCACCAAGGCTTGATACCGAGACCTCACTGAGGTCAGGAAGCTGTGTTCTGAGGACTCCCATGGAAAGCCTGTCCCGTGATACATGCAAACACATCTATGTCCTCCCTGTTCCTCCTCTTTTAATCAAATATGGGACCTGCATGCAGCTACCTCATTTAAATAAACGACTTTAAAACATTCTAGTTACTTCCTTCTTGTGGTTTGGTGACTAGAGTTGAGAGAATGGCAGAAGGAAAGACAAGAGCTGTCGTGGTGGTTCCTTCTGCTTACTGTGAATCCGCTTTAAACTCCCAAGAATGCCTGATCCGTTACTTTTCCATTATCGCTTATTTTAAAAATAAACCCCAGGGGTGCCTGGGTGGCTCAGTTCGTTAAGCATCTGAGTCTGTCTCAGGTCATGATCTCAGGGTTTGTGAGTTTGAGCCCCTCATCAGGCTCTGTGCTGACAGCTCAGAGCCTGCAGCCTGCTTCAGATTCTATGTTTCCCTCTCTGTCCCTCCCTTTCTGTCTGTCTCTCTCTCTCTCTCAAAAATAAATACTAAACATTAAAAATTTTTAAAAAAGAAAAGTCAAAGTAATTAAAAATAAATAAATAAAAATAAACACTAGTCTAAGTTCTCATTAGTAATAGAAGAATAATATTAAAACTCCTGTGGGGTGCCTTGGTGGCTCAGTCAGTTAAGTGTCTGACTTTGGCTCAGGTCATGATCTCACATTTCGTGGGTTCAGGCCCCGCGTCGGGCTCTGTGCTGACAGCTAGCTCAGAGGCTGGAGCCTGTTTCAGATTCTGTGTCTCCCTCTCTCTCTGACCCTCCCCTGCTCATGCTGTCTCTCTCGCAGAAATAAAACATTAAAAAAAGTAAAATAAAAACAAAAACAAAAAAAACTCCTGCACATTAAGAAATATATACCCTACCGACCTCATGTGGGATTTCCCTCCAGACTTACTGTGTGATTCTAAACCTTTGAACTGTTCTGGGCTTAGCTGCTGCATTATTAAGCGAGCACAATCCACAGCACAACCTATGGCTCAAGTTTATCATGAAGCCCAAATGAGAGGTGAGCAAGCTTTTTAACCTGCACAGCAAAGCACACATGCTAGTGACAAATGGTCCCAGATCAGGGAATCTCCCTGAATCAAATACTCCTCTTTGCTCTTTAAAAATCACCCCTTTTGTAAGTATGTCTTCCTAAAGTCAGATTAGTAAACTAAAAATAATTTAAGATTAAAAGCAAGACTTCCATCTAAGTCATTAAACTCTGTATTTCCAAAGCTCCCCAGAAGTCCCACCCCAAGGTCCCATTTTAGGGACAGTGGACACTGACAAATCAATAAACCTCATCTCATTTTTTTCTGAATGTTCTTACTCAGGCAATGCAAAGACTCCTTCCAGATTTTCATGACAAATGGAAACAGCTCAAGGAGAAAGCTCATGAAATGGATGAAGCTGACATCCCTCTAATCCATTAGAGCAAAGGACTCTCAGAGGCCCAGGGACCCCACAGAAATCGTCCTCCCATCAGGCAATTGATCATAACTTGAGGACTCATTTCAGGATTGGGCCAAGTCACCTTAAAGGGGAAGGAAATGCTCCCAAAATTTGGCACATCTCAGAATCTTTAAGAAACAAATTCAACTATGAGATCATACCCAGGTTGCTATGGTAGTTTACAGGGCATGTTTCTAACACATAACACAGCACCTGCTATCTATCTATCTATCTATCTATCTATCTATCTATCTATCTATCTATCTATCATCATTTTGAGAAAGAGAAAATGCATGTGAGTGGGGGAGGGACAGAGAGAGAGAGTGAGAGACAGAGAGGGAGGGGGAGAGAGAATCCCCAGCAGGCTCTGCCCTGTCACGAACCGTGAAGTCACAGCCTGGGCTGAAATCAAGAGCTAGATGCTTTACTGACTGTGCCACCCAGGTGCCCCAGCATTTGCCATTTTAAATGCCTCAGATAACAGGTGCAGCCTACCCTTTGTCCTAGTAATAGGTTTTTGTAGTAGAGGAAACAGCCCTGGTTCTCAGTGGAAAGGAATGTGGGAGACGCATCAAAAACATGGGATATAATAAAAGTACATATCAGGTGCTTAGCTAATGTCAGTGATTTCATAAATGCCTTTTAAGGTCTATTTCAACTACAAGATTATATAAATAAAGGGAGGGATATCCATCCTGTATGACCTGTGTAATTTATGCTGTATCAAGAAGAAACAGAACTTCCTATTAGGCATGTCTTCCCCCGACTGTTTCCCCCTTGACTTCACAGATAAAAGCAGGTCACCACACTGCTCTGAGTAGGAGACAGAGATTCAAACCCAACTTATGTCAATTCTTGTTGTCCTCATTTCCAAAAACCATCTCTTGCAGAGCTCCCATCTGTAGTTCCTTGCTTCTGCCATTACTTTGGAGTGAAGCCTTAAGTTAGAGAGGCAGCAGAGTCACCACTCATCAGTGCCTAACTTAGTGCACCTGCTGTATGTATGGCCTGACATCAGGCACTATGGATGGCGTGGAGGTGAAGAATGTAATCTATAACCTGGAGAAATCAGACAGAAGGACACAAAATGTTCCAAGGGGATGGAGGGCAGAGAACCAGAGACACACGTTTATTTACACTGGGACTTCAATTAGACCTTCCTTCTGGCCTGGGGCTTCTCAAACTCTGTATTTGGGGCCAGATAATTCTTTGTTGTGAGAGGCTGTCTTGTGTATTCCAGGATGTTGAGCAGCATCCCTGCCCTCTACCCATTAGATGCCAGTAGCTACCCAACCACCCAAGTTTGTGACAATCAAAGATATATTTAGACATGTATCTCTGAAGTGGGTGTGTGTGCAAAACTGGCCATGCTGAGAATCACTGTCTGGTCCTGGTGTATTTCAGAATTTTCCTCCTACCCACTCCACGCTAATGCCATTTCCAGAATTTAATGATAGAGCTCCATGTGAGACAGGAGTCCCTTCCATCTGGTCCATGATACTAAATATGAAATGAGACAGACACACCTTAGAGTTTGGAACCATGTCTGACTCTTGTTACATTCTAGCTAAGTCCCCAGTTTAACATAGAGACTGCACATAAGTGCTCACTATGCATTAACATTAAGACAGGGGACCTCACCTGGAGATGCCAGGGATTCATAAATAGATAGACTGTGAAAGGGCAGTATTTACATCATTATTTCCACTAATCTTTAACTGAGATATAGCATTACCTTTGACTGGAATGTAGAAATGGTCTGTATTAATTACCACTCTGGGACTCTCTCACCAATAGATTTCCTATCACAGTGAAGCTGTTGTACACACACATGGCAAAGCCATCATTTATACTCATAACTACTTTGAAATGATGGTAATTATTCAGCCTACAGCTAGATCTTTTTAGATGTTTGTAACAAAGACCTCACATACTGCATCACAAAATTGTGTTTTCTATAATGATAATTGTGTGTCATTGGCTTTCTTTGGTCAACTTATATAATGAGTTAAAATAAATCATTCCAAGAGGTGGTCCATAGTCTTCAGTAGCTTGACAAAGGGGGTCTGTGGCAGAAAAAAGAAAAACTGTGTCTTAGAATGACCACCTAACAGAAATATCAGACAAATGTTCAGAGATCATAACTGATCTCTTAGAACTTTCTGTATCATCTGCAGTGTTGCTTGGGGGAGTGCCATGCTCACAGCAGAGGCCTAACCACTATCAGTGAGAGGTAAGAGAGGTGGGTGACTTGTCCCACCATAGAGCATGACGTCAGAGCAGAAATACACGCTCATTATGTAACTTTGGGCAAGGTGTTTTGCTTCCACATGGTTCCATCTCTTAATTTCTAAGATAGAAATTTCTTTTCTTTCCCCACCTTCATCCTTTAAGGATGGTTTTTAGAATCAAATAAGATGGCAACACACACACACACACCCCTGTGCAAGTATTTCAATCTAACTAAATGCTACTATGCCTAGGTTGATTATACATTCAGTTCTCAAGGACTGCATTAGCTCTTGTGTGTCAGCTCACATGTGATTTGTGGTAGTAAACACATTCCCCCACACTGGCTTCTCACACTTGTAATTGGTCTGTCTGAGCCTAGCAGAAGGAAAGACGGCAGGAAGAAGATGGAGAGAGAAAGAGGGAAGAGCTCATTTTAACAACCAGTCAATTCAACTCCCATCCCGTAATTCAATTTTTATCCTCCAAGTGTCCAAGTGACAGGTCTAAGTTTTTAAACTGAAGTTCAGTTACCAGGCTGGACTGCAAGAGTCAGAGTGGCTTTTGACATTATCTCCTTTCAATGAGAACAGCACCTTCTGATTGTTCTAACTTCGTCCATTGAAATTCTTCAAGGGCTAACTCAGATCTCTACTTCTCAGCGAAGGCCTCTCCTTGGACCATGTGTGGCCCCAATGTTCTGGGCACTTTTAGGGAGCACAGCTTTGCACATGAGTTTCTCTGGTACATTTTTTCACATTGTATATTCTAGCCTAAGTTCAGAAAGGCAAGTAGAAACCATGCCTTATAAATCCAAGGCCCTGGCACCCTTCCTTGTTCCACCAGACATCTGTGATCAGAATCTGCTAAGGAGAAACATCTTTTCAGAGTCCTGGGAGGAAGAATTAGGCCACAGGAACTTAGACTCTCATGCAAGGATGTCCTCATTGAACCACAGCTAAAGCACTAGAGCCTGAACACTTCCCAATAACCAGTCATCTAGACAGATAGGAAGTTGAGAGGGAAAGTCATTTTCCTTGGCAGCTGAGATGCATTTAACAGCCAAAGAAGAAAAGCACATTACCTTCCTCCATAGCTCATAGGCACTCTGCATATTGATTTCATATCAGCTCTCTCCTTTGTTTGGTTAAATGCAATCTCTGCCACAGCCTATGATACAATACAAGTACGTTAACTGTGCTCTAACCTCTGATCAGCTCCTGTCAAGCAAGTTAGTGGGAAAAACCGATGAACTGAGTTTAGAATTCAGCTGCCATGCTTGTGCTCTGTTCAACTGGGATAATACTGCCCTTCCTCATATGCTCAGCCTGTTGCCTTTGGTTTGAGAGTGAAAATGGGAATGGTGAGCTGTCTGTGAACACCGAAGGTCTTGGAGAGCAGGCAGCATAACTTTCTTTTTGGAAATGTCATTTTGAATTAAACCTCCAGGCAGAGACCTCACAGATATGTCTGGTCCCATAAACAGTGGATCTGTCTGACCCACCCCCCAGCTCACTCATCCTCCTTACACCTTCCTGTAAATCACAAATCAGATCTTGTCACTCTCCTGTGTGAAGCTCTTTAATGTCTTTCCATTACACTCAAGTCTAAGTACCTCAACAGGATACACAGTGCCCAAGGTAATATGTGGTTTCATAATAGATGTGTACGTACACATCTCCATAATGGTCCATGGATATATCGTGTTTATCTATCTATCTATCTATCTATCTATCTATCTATCTAGGCCATGTCACATATACAACAAATATATACATACATTTGAAACACACATTTTCACACACATGTATTTGTTACTACATGTCTGTGATATATGTTAAAAGCACAGGCTTTTTACACTAAAATACAGAATTGCACACATTAAATGGGTGAATTGCAAGATATGTGAACTATATCTCAACAGAGTTACAAAAAACAAACAAAATGCCGACTTGAAAATCTCATTATCTGGGTTTGCATCTCACCTTAGCCATTTAACTTCCACATAACCTTGGGGAACTTGCTTCTGTATTTGTCAGTCTGTTCATATTTTTACATAAAACTTATCTTACAGGGCTGTCATTAGAACTGAGCTCTGTTCTCAAAGAGATCTGAATGGTATCTGGTATAGAGTAAGCTTTTAATAAATGTTAACTATCATAATTACAGCTTGTCTCTTCATGTCCGGGCACTCTGCTCCTTGACCTCTACCCTCTGGCCGTGCTGGCATTGTAAAACTTTTTTCTGAGGGGTCACTCTGCCCCAGGACTTTGTACATGTCACTCCACACTGAGCCTCCTGACTCCCTTTCCTTGACTAACTCCCATTTATTCCTCTCGTCTCAAGTAAAACATCATTTTCTTAGGCATGGCTCCCTTACTGGGAAAATTAGGTTAAAATCTAATTTTATGTTTCCATGACATCGTGCTTCCCTCATGATAAGTCACATTTTTCTCATGGTAAATGTTAACAACAGCTGTCTTTCTTGCTGGCTATGGATTCCAGAAAGGCACTGTTGACCCAGTGCCCTTTGGTCAACAAAGCAGCTGGCCACAGTAGGTGCTCAATTTGTGGAATACACCTGAATTTCTTTTTAAGTAAGAACTGTCAATGGCTTAAATAGTGCCAAGAACCTTCCTGTTGATGTCACTGCCTTTCTTTTTTTGGACCCATGGAAGTTCTTGCATCATGAGCAACTTCCCATTGTCTACATATACTTTTCTCTTTGGCTTACAGAATCAAATCATATCAAATATTCCCATTAACAGTTCAGCCAAATCCTGCACAGTCCGCTGCCAAGAGTGGAAAATCCTGGGGAGGTTCTAGCAGAAACCTGACATGTCTCCTTGTAACTCAGGCATTGGGGGAAGTGAGCAATTTCCATTTACTCTATGCTGATAACAACAATTTCTTTCCCCCAAATAAATCCAAGTGTTCTTATTTGCTGGGAAAAACAATACCAGCTCAGCCCACTTCCTCTGTCACACAGAGTCACCCTCATGGCTCTGCCCACCCTGCACTTCAGGAGGCTGCAGGTCATTCCCCTGACTCTGCTATGTCAACCTCATCCCAACACACTCCCTCAATTTCTCCTCTAGAAGTTTCTCCAGGCCACCTCTTTTGGTTTGGTCTCCCTGTCTCCAGCACTACGGGCAAGCCCTCGTAGCACATACCATAGCCAAGTGCGATCTTCTGTATTCTAACTTTGTAAGAAACATTTCCTCTGCTATTTAATATTTCCCTGGGAACATTGACAGCCCTACTGGACTATAACCCATTTAAGATTAACAAACTTTCACGCTGCGTCCTTACATCCCTGCACTGAGACTTGCTGGGCAATCGTTGCACAAACAGTGCTCAAGAGGAACCTGTAGAAGGAACAATAATAATACGCATCAGGAACAGTGGGCACTTATATGCTTAGTGCTCTGCCATGAACTTCCCCTTTATTATATAGGTACCTGACCACCATCACTTTACGTATGAACAACCTGAGGCTTTCAGCATTTAGACACTTGCCCAAGGTTATGCCATTGGAGCCAGGAGAGGTATTCAGGTGGTCCGCCGCCAAACTCCGTACCCATCCAACCATTCTGCTGTTCTATACTATGGTCACAATGGCAACCCTGGCATTTGCTCTATTCTGCTCCCTGAACGGTTCTGGATAATTTCTCCCTTCTCTCTCTCCCAATCTCTTTTGTTTAGATTCATCCTTGCCACCTTACCCATCAGTCCTAGGGAAGACAGGGTACAAAAGGGGTTAAGATTAGAAGAGTAGTACAGAGCAAAAGCACAGAGCAAGGTGGGAGGGAAAGCGTAAGTTGCTGAGGGAAGTATTTTTAGCACTCTTTTCTCCCACTCAAATAAGTAGAATTAAATTCAAGTCCCTCCAATAAAGGAGAATGAAGTTAATTTCCTTCCCCAGTCTGCACACTGAGAGTTTCTTATTCACATTGTCATCTCATTAAATTCCTAGTGTCACTGTGAAACACCAACATTCCCCTTGGTCTCTGCTGGGAAGAGAGAAAAAAAATCAACTCAGGTGGCTTTTGGTTGAATAAGAATATTCTGCAACAGTGAATATAATTAAAGAGAAAGGCAACAATACACCTAGACTATATGGACAGGCTCTTGACATTGAAGATGTCCTGGAAGAACTTTATCCCTTCATTTGAAAAACACTCTGTTCTTGGTGTTAACTGCCAAGAAGAAAACTTTGGTGATAAAAACAAATCAACAGATGCCTGAAAGCACATTAGCTGTAGCCTGATAGAGAATTTCAAGTCGTGTTGATTCTACAGACAAAGAGCTCAGACATACCCCTCTCTTAGTAAGTGCTGGAATCGGTTCTCTTGAAAGCAGACAAAGAGTGAACCTCATCAACTCTTTAATCAAACTAGAAAGCTGACAAATGTCCCCAACTGCCTTTTCCCCTCCTCCCACCCTCCCTCCACCCCATGTGCAACAGAGGGAGACAATGGCTCAGCAACTGGGGAGGTCTGCTAAGGCATTGCTTCTGAGACAGCTGGCAACGTTTACACAGTACGATGAATCCATCATGCTGATATTAAATCACATCTCCCTCTTGCCAAAGGGAACAGTGTGTGGGGCCCAGCAAATGCTTTTGCATCAGGAATCAACCCCTCAAGCTTGGGGGGTAAAGATGCACCCTGAACCATGGCAGCTCATTGATGCCTGTGCGCGTGGGTGGATGGGTGCAAAAAATGAGGTAATGGAATCACCTAGGCTTTTGGACTGGCTCTTTTTTTATTTTTTGGAGAATTATGACAGATGTACTCCTGCAGCATTTCAGATGAAACGCCGTTCTTATTTCTCTATTGTAGAATTGTGCTTTTTCTCATTAAGTATCTCTGGTTTATTAAGGTTGGGGTTGTTCATCTGAGATTCTTTTATACTTGGCTTTTTCACTACATTATTTATGGTAAATGTATCTTTATGATCGAATACATTATTCCTGCATTCCTGTAAATAATAAACCAAGTTTGTAATGAGATGCCAGGGAACTCTACAAAGGCAATTCTTTTTAAATAGTTGAATCTCCTGCAGATTATCTCTGATAATGATCACAGAGAGCAGAAAGAGGGCCCTGGAGGGTTGCAGGCTCTTCTGATTTGTTACACAAATGTTCCTATTACACTGGTGGGCTCTCATCTCTCAAGAATAAATGTCGGAATTCATCACCATGTCAGAGGAATTATGCACCATTTTTTCCATAACCCTTCAGTTTCTCTCATGCTTCCTTCCACTCACTGATAAGACACTTCAGAAAGGAATGGAAAGAGACAAAAATGGAGGGCAAAGAAAAATGGGAAGAGGTTTAGACCTACAAATGCCACTTAAGTGACGAGTGGAATAGCCAACATCATATGGTTGGTAGGTGTGGCAGAACCAGTTTGCCACATTCTAAAGCACTGGGTTTCTTCTCATGGAGAAAGGCGGAGTAGATAAGGGAAAGCCTAAGAACATGGGAGGGGACCTCAATGTGTGAGGATGTCTTGGGGGTTGGGGAGCAGTCACGGCCTTGGCAAACCAGCCCTGGAGTTTCATTCAGAGGAAGAAATGGGCGAGCGGCTGTTGGGTGATGCTCTACTTGAGAAGCATGTCTTAGTTCCTGCTCTGGGATGCCCTCCTAAGCCATCTCCTCTTTGGAGTTCATCTGTTCAATGTGTGTGGATGACTCCCTGACCCTCTGCTAAAGGAACATCTCTTGTGGCCACTGGAATGCTGGCCTCTCCCTTAGGTGCTCAAGCAGTAAGACTAGGGCATCTAAAGCTGAACCATTTCTCTCCAATCCCAAACCTGCTATTGCTCCTATATAGTCCTGTTAATGATGCTACAATTGTCTGGCAAAGTACCCAACGCCAGAGCCATCCCCAGCTTCCTTCTCTTGACCCTCCATATGCACTTAGTTGCCAAGTGTCATCAGTTCTACTTCAAGATACTATTTTCCATTTGTTCTCTCTTCTCTTTCCATCCTGGTTTAGGCCCTTACGAATCCTCAGCAAATGAATAATAATCTTCTCTTAACTTAGCTGCACATTCTCCCTCCCTCCTGATCTCTATGCAATCAGATTGGTTATCAAACATTCCAAAGGTCAAAATCTTTCAGTCCATTCTTGCAAAAAAAAAAAAAAAAAAAAATCACTGAGCACTTACTAAGTACCAGGCACTATTCTAGAACCTGAAAAACAAAAGTTCCATCATAAAGCTTACATTCTAATCAGGAGGATAGGAGAGAAATAAACATATTTTTACATAAAATAAACATTTTATTACAACCATGCACATTGTGATATCTGCCCCGAAGAGGAATAGAGCTGAGTAAAGATATAGACTAGGAATATGCAAACTTTTTCTGGAAAGTGTCAAGTAATAACTATTTTAGGCATTGAGGGCTACATGATCTGTCTCAACTACTGAATCCTGCTGTTGGAGTGTGAAAGCAACCATAGGTAATACTTAAACAAATAACCACGGCTGTGTTCCAATAAACACAAAACCAGACAGTGCTTCTAGCTTCATTGGTCCAGAGGTGTACTTTGCCAGCTCTTGGTACAGAACATGAAAGCAGAAATGTGCTATTTTTATAAGGTGGCCAAGCAAGACCTCTGGTGGCATTTAAGCCATAAAAGGAGAGATCCTTTATATGTAGACTGGAAAAGAGCATTCTATGTCAAGGGAAGAGTAAACACAAATGCTGGGAGATGAGACCATGCTTGGTGATGAAGCGAGGAGGCCGGCGACTGTAGAGCTGAGTTAGCAAGAGAATGAGAGCTTGTAAAGCATCCTCTGGTGATCTTCACAATTCCTGAGTTCCATGGTCTCAGGTGCAGTTGTCAGAATTTTCCATGGTCACACCTTTGATTACAATAATGAATATTTGTTGTTTCTTGTCCAGCGTCCATTTTCTCTCCTGGACACAACACCCGAGCTTCCCTTTGGACAACTGTCTCCTGTAGCTCATTCTTGGTCATTTCCAACCTTAGCTGTTGCAGTGGGGATATGAACCAGGCCTTGCTCACCAGCAAATTCCATCACTGTGGTCATAATGACTAGTTCATGGATGGGTATATGGCCCATGCCAATCTAGTCAGAGGAAAAACTAAGGCTTTTGTTAGATTTATATTCAGAAGATAAGCACTATTTCTGCTTTTGAAGACAAAAGAAATGATTATATAACAGAGCTGAGAGGTGTTAAGAGAAACAGAGAGACTGAATTTTAGTTACATTATTTGAGCCATCGAATATAGCCTCAAACCAACTACCAATGGACTTTTCCACCACACGAGGCAATCAATCTCCCCACCTCACAACCAAGTGAATCCTCACTGAAAAACACATGCTATTTCCATTCACCAAGCAAGCCCTTCCCTTCTATGTTTTGATTTGCCAATATGTACTCAAGGTCTAGTTCAAATGCTTCCTCATTTATGCAGCTTTCTAAACTCTCTCTAGCATACCATCTCACTGCACCCTAGCTGGATTCTGGAATTCTAGTTACTCTATTTCTAGCCTTCTAAGCAGCTTGTTTTCAGCATGTGTGTCTCATCTCCCTGAAGAGACGGAGCTCGCTGAGAGAGCAGGGACAGGGACACACATTTCTGTATCTCCGTGATGTCAACAGTTGTGATTTAGAGATTCAGGTCTAGAAGTGAATCTCTCTCTCTCTCTCTCTCTCTCTCTCTCACACACACACACACACACACACACACACACACACACACACACACACACACACATCTATTTAATGAATGACCACCACTAAGAATACTGCACTCCTTTCATCATATTTATTCATTGCCAGGTTGCAGTAGAAAGTTTCATCAAAAACTAATTCAAAAGGCTAAATGTATCATCTGATGTCTTCCTTAAAAAATTAGCATCACACTACATTTAAATTTCTATAAATCTTCTGCTAATTTAAATGGCTTTAGAATTAATTAAAAATGTTTTTCAGTTGATAATAATGTAACTCAGATAATTAGCATCAAGTAGCATCTAGAGGACATATTTAAAAAACTAATCTAGAGTACAGACCTAATTAACAATTAGAATAACACTTTATAATTATGCTTTGTTTATAAATGTTAGAATGTCCGATTCATTGTTCAATGAAATTGGTCATTAATGAAAATCAAAATTATTTTTCCCTCGTGTCTCCAAGAAGATGCCTCTTAGATGCACTGGCTTTTATGCTGCCTATTTTCTTGGTGCTTTTTAAAGACTATTCCTATCCAGCATTTAATAACTTTATTCTGTAATTAAAACTGAATAATATCATGCCTTATCATGCACACTGACTTACACCTTTTTGGTAATTAAGCAGACGGGCTTGACTACAATCCTGAATTCTCCCATGTCAAGCCTAAAGAGATAACTTTGCAGTATGGAAAACCCAAGGGTGACAAAGATATCATGACCATATAAAGAGAGACAGGGCCTGGTACCTTCATAGGGACTAGAAGATCAGGAAACCAGGAGACTCCTAATCTAGGAGATCAACAGCCCCTATCGGCAGAATTAGGGAAGTGGGCTCTGGAGGGTCAGGGAGTTTGTTGGAGGACACCCAAGTTCAGCTACAGAAGGAGAAGTGCTAGAAAGACCTTTCTGCAGAAAAATGCAGGCTAACTGCTGGGAATTTGGATTTAGAATTGAGAAGGCAGTTCAAAGCGAATACTGACTGAAAGGGTCATCTGAAAAGAAGCAAATGTTGAAGCCATATAGAAGTGTGGGATTTCCCACAGAAATGTGAAAAGAGGAAAACCAGGACTGAGCTTGGAGGGAGTCTATACCTGATGCCAAGTGTGAGTCCATGCTACTTACCAGATGAAAGAAGGGTCAGTGAGGGAAGCAGAGGAAAAGTCAGAGACCTGGGAGAATGGTGGGAACAGCAGACTATCCAGAAGCCAAAGAGGGATGAATAATAGGAAAAGAATTGCCTGGTTTTCCTTCCCTCTCCTTGTGGTGCCAGTGTGCTATGGCGCTCAGAGAAGGTGCAGCCTATTGGGATAGAAGTCACACGTGTAGTGGGAAGACTGTTTGGATTCGGATCCTGACTCCCTCAGTTTCTCTATGTGGAATTTTGGGCAAGTTTTACATCACTCTGTGCCTCAGTTTGTTCCTCTGCACATCAAGGTGATAAGCCAGTGCCTTCTTTGAAGATTGTTGTGAGAAGCAAATGTGTTTATTCATGATAATTAGCTTGATATTTTGCACAGACCTTAACATGTGTTAGTTATATCCATATTGTGGTTTTTCTGGAGAAAAGTGATCAAAGCTGAGTCTAAACTCAAAGTGATGGCAAAGTTGGGAATGTCTTAGGTCATGGTTCTAGAACATTAGCATGCATCAGAGCCACCTGGAAGGCTTGCCAGGCCCCACTCCTGAGTTTCTGGTTCAGTAGGTCTGAGTGGGGCTTGAGAATCTGCAAGCCTAACAAGTACACTATAGCTGATGCTTCTGATTCAGGGACCCACACTTTCAGAATCACTGTCTTTGTGAGTAGAGGAAGAGACTCTGCAAATGTGGCAATCCAGCCCAGGCCTCCAACCTCTCCATCACTTAAATCCAACTCGAGAATACACATGCTAGTTAGATTAGCCTCATGTGCACTTGGGTCAAGTGGGGAGTGGAGTACTTCTTAGCGCTTAAAGGCTCTTTCTATTCTGGCCCTTCCTATGTCCAGGAAATCCACTAGTCCAAACTTAACTGAAAAATGGATACTTCTAGAATTTCTCTGCCAATTTCTTTGACTATCTTCTTTCATGAACAGAGAGGGCTGCATAATTTTAGAATGTGATGCGTCCCCTGAAATCCAAGTGGACCAACTGAAATCATCACCAACATGATGGTTCACACATACTGAGGGTTTACCATGTGCCACCCACTGTGCTATTCACCCGACAAACACTGTACCATCCCGTTCTCCCAAATACCATGACAGCCTAGCATTAGGATGCTATGTCACAGAGGAGGATGCCTCGAAAGGTGAAGTGACATCATACGGCCTCAGCTGATGAATGATAGAAACCAGGATTACTGGCCAGTGTAAACTATGAAACCTATGCTCTCAGCCACCTGTCTATGTGGCTCTTGCCTTCTCTCTTTTCCTCAGGAAAGATGTGCATCAGCAATTACAATCTGTGTACAATGATAGCCGCCATATCTCTCCTGGGATAAGTATTCTGTATGAGGCAGGGCTTCTAGTCCCTTTGTCAAAGTATTCAGGGTCCTCTGAGTGTGCTTGAGGAAGTCACTGTCCTAAAAACTGGAAGGTGGGTGGGATTATCCAGAGAAGAATTTATACAACAGAGTTAAGTTTCTATATTCAGGAGGCATGATCTTTTTAGGCTTATTCCTTATTATTTTCTATTGCTATTCCTACTCGACTATCAGTAGAAATAACTGATTTATTTGCATATGTTTCTTATTATATTCATTTATCCTTCTAGTCTTTATTTTATTCCACTCTGTTTTAAATTTATTTTTAAATGTTTATTTATGAGAGAGAGAGAGAGCATGAGCCGGGGAGGAGAAGAGACAGCCAGAGACAGAATCTGAAGCAGGCTCCAGGCTTTGGGCTCTCAGCACAGAGTCTGTGTGGGAGTTGAACTCAAGAACTCTGAGATCATGACTTGAGCCAAAGTCGGACACTTAACTGACTGAACCATCCAGGCGTCCCTCCACTCTCTTTGTTTTTTATTTGTGGAAATTAAATCTTAGGGAGAAAAACAGCCTTGGGTAAGGTCGCTCTGATCCTAAATGTTTGAGCAAGGATTCAAATCCAGCTACATTAGACTCCACCATGAAATAACGCAAGCAGATTCAAAGCTCCTGAGAGCTTGCTCAGTCTGATGACTCAAAAAGACAAACTTCTCATTAAGCTGAAAATGAAATTGCCTAAACTTCGCATTCCACACCATATGGCTGAATCCCAGCTGACAGGAAGCTCATTTCTGCAACACACTAGGCTCATTTCACTGAGTAGGTTGATGTGAGATTTGTGGGGTGGTCATTTCCTAATCTTTTTCGCATTGATAGCAGCAGTGGTATTTATTATGATACTTCCTTTCTACATTTTAACATGAAAAAGCAAATCTTTCTAATGATGGAGAGAGGCAGATCTTGTCCTAAATTGTTTTCTAAGTAAAATATCACAAGCGTAAGCAATGACAACACAACAAAATATCCACCTGCCTTCAAATGACCAAAAATTACAATAATCTCTAGTTCTACTTAACGGTAGGATGGGGAAGGGGAACATTCTTAAATGGTACCATCCCAGAGTTTTGCACAGGAAGATGAAACCAAAGTATGTGGGCATCTAAAATTATCCTGAATCTTTGCAGATTCATATTTGAAAGAAGTGAGGTGACCCACAAAGTGCTGAAGAACTAATGGGAAGTACCAAACTCCATTTGTACAAAATGATGTTAGCATGAGATATCATCACTTTTCCCCCTGGGCGGTTATTTTATAGCTGGTATAGCTAAGTATTAACAAAAGGAGAGCCTGAGGTTTTGTGTTTGTTTCCTCTGCCACTCCCTAAAAGCTAGAACTCATGTGGAAAGTGCTATTTCTACAAATAATAGAGAAAACCATTAATTCTAAGGGTTGGCCAAGGTCTTGGAACATATTTATGTGCATTTAGGTGCACTGAGTCTGGAGACCATGGGTAAGGATTTCAAAGTGGTAGCTCAATCTTAAGACATTTTCTTTACTGTTTTAAGCCTTAGTGTACTTATCTGAAATTGGGACAAATTTGAGGAGGTAGCAATACAGTGCTTTAATGTGAAGCATGCTGAATTCAAAATACTTGAACTCATTGAGCCCCAAGCACAACTTTAGATGGTAGATGTTCTTAGCTTTACTGAGCAGGAAGGAAAACCAGCTCAGTGATGCCAATACTTTGTCCAAAGTCACACAACTAATTGGTGACAGAGCAGGGATAAGAGACAGATAAGCTCTAGCACCAGTCCTCGGAAACCACCATACTAGACCGTTTCACTATGTAGCTACAGGAGACTAATTTGTGGTGTGCTCAAATCCAGTGATTCCAACAGTGGCACCATAGATATTCCTGCAAATGTTTTCACAAATGAATTCTTGGGTCTTTCCACCCAAACATCTAATTCAGCAAGTCACAGGTGGATCTATGAACCTGAACTTTTCAGAAGTTCCCTAGGTGATTTTTAATTTATAACCCAGATTAGGACTCTCTGTATCATGTAAGTAGGTGTTGACCACTTCTGTCAAGACTGCCAGTCTGTGAGGAGAGGATATGCTCTACCATATTTGTTGGCAGGAACACACTTCCCCACCTGAAGCTCAGTGTGGGTTGTCATGCCACAAAAACTCGTGACTTGAGAAATTTTCACTGGGGTACCAAGTTCTGAGGTAGGGGGTGGGAGGGCTCATCTACCTTGCTTTAAGAGAATCCAGGTAATTGGCCTAAATCTCTCTACAAGGCAACACTTCCCTTTTCCCTTTAAAATATATACATTAGTATCAAATCAATTAAATGATTAAAGTTTCCTTACCTAAAACTCTTAATCTCTCAGCTCCTACCACCACTTCATTGTTATCTGCAGAAAAGAGCAATTTTCCAGAAACAGTCTTTACTTCAAACTTTTTGCCATAAGCTTCTACGGCTTTTGGACCTAGGAGGGGGAAAGAGACAGAGAGAGAGAGCGAGAGAGAGAGAGAGAGATACACTAGTCTCATTGCATTCAATTACAAAGAGCATTACACAGGACACATACATCTGATGAGAGTCTGTTGGACTTTAATATAAGTGGATTGTTTTTCACAAGCCAACCATGAAAATTAGCCTTGTGACTCTGGCCATGTCTTGTCAATTGCTTTTAATTATGTGCTCTCAGGCTGATTTTAAAGACTCTCATATCCCTTCAAATTAATGTTTGAGTGAGATTTCCCTTAGCTAACCACCAAATTACTGTCAAATACTTGTGGATTTTGATTTGAAAGTATCAAGGCATAGAAAGCTCACCACCTCTTGAAGTAATCGGAATGTCTTTGGCCAGCTCTAACTCTTGGAAAGGGTGCCTTTAAATTCAGTTGAAGTCTGTCTCAATCGGTACCCTTAAACCAGTGGCTGTATTTGATACCAGACAAGTCTATTTCCTCAGTGTATAGATCATTTCCTGGCAGAAAAGGCTATAATATATTGCAGTTAATTGCCAGAAGGTTGTTGAATCTTTTATGCTAGAATTTAATTCAATAAAAAATAAATTTTAGGAGGATTTATCATATAGCAACAGATGCCATCCGTGAAGGGGGACTATTGTAGTGGCATCTTCTGATGGACCCAAATAGAAGTTTAAGTATTTATTACTAAATCAGAAAACTGCAGAGTTTTGGGTACCATGGAAAACAAAAAAGAAACCAATGCGTTAGAATTCCTTAAAAAAACAAACAGGAGGCATTTCAGTTTATCTGAGCTAGAGCTACCTGGATATCTCAAGTTCAGGTGGCTCTCAAAAGTTGGTCTGCAGAAATGCATCAGAACAACCTGGGGGTATAATCATCTTCACTGAGCCTTGCTCAGATCAAAAAGAAAGTATCTTTTGGTCCAGAAATTCATAAAGAAAAAAATTGAGGATAGAGTATAGAAATCTTATATTTTTCGAAAACTGCTCAGGGGATTCTGATCGAGCTTTTCTGTTTCAAGTTATTTTTCAGGACAGTGTCATTTAACTATAAAAAGCAATAATGAAAGGGCCCTCAATGGCTTCTGGGTACACACCACGTGTAGGTGAACAAGTTGAATTTATTATTCATTGTTGTGATAGAGAACACACCGGGGCAACCACTCAGAATATCTCAGTAAGAAAGACCTTATTATAGTATTTGGTTTTATGTTAAGTTATTTTGGGGCTGGGTTTAAGGAAGCAAGGCTTTGCTCTGGATTAAGTGCTGGCAGGGAGTGGGAGTAATTTTACAATTGGCATGCTAAGAAATCTTATCTAGAAGTGGAGAAGATCAGAGCAATGCTGAAACTGAAATGGATTAAAAACAGATGTCCCTGATATTAACCAGGATTGAAGGAAGTTCAATCACTTTGGTGGTTTGGATAGGTGCTTCCGTTTTTATCTGTTTTCAGACATGATTAGAGTTGTCATTGTTTTCTGTTTTGTCTTGATCCTTCATGAGCACCACACTGCCTTGTCTGGTGCTAATGTTCTGCGAAATGGATTATGTTCAAACAGAAGAACGTAGAGGCTTGGCTTATAGTGTCAGACCTACTCCGGGACATCTAGGACTGTCTTCCTCATAGACAAGACTATTAGCCTAAGAATCAGAAGACAAGAATTATGTCCCAAATTTCTCGTTTTCTGGTAATGTGACTTGGGGAAAATCCTCTGGTCTTTCTGAACCTCATTTTCTGCATCTGTAGAATTGTACTATCACCATCTTATTCTATTACCTTATAGAAAGATTAAAAGGATCAAATTATACTATGTTTATAAAGAGAACTCTGTAGGTGGCAAAGTGCTGTGAAATTGAGTGGGACGGCTCTCATGACTATCATCATTGTGATCATGACCCGTCCCCACGTTTCTAATGCAATGGTCCCAACACATTGAAAATAATTAATGACAATCACCTCTTAGTGCACTTGCCTCATTCACATAATCCTGCCAATGTGGCAGCCCTGATCTCCCAGTAGTACATCTATACCAGCCCTCTGACAAAAAGAAGGACACTGGAAAAGCTCCTGAATGAGTAAGAAATTAAAATAGCAGACACAGCAGAGACTTTCTAAATGGCATGGGACCAAGGCATTATCTTCTCCAACTGCCCTCATGCTATAGGTGAAACTAGGCGGCAGCAGAGCTAAGGGCTCTCTCAAGGTCATGAGGTCAGCTAATGGTAGCTCTGCGTCTGCAACCAAGATCTCTGAATTGTTCCATAGAAGAAAAGGGATGTGTGTTTGTCTGGAGAGGAGAAGATGGCTGGAGTCAACACAGGAGGAGCAGTGAGGAGGGTAACTTTTGGAGGATAGGGACAGGAGAAGTCGAAAGCTATAGATAAGGACCAGGGAACAATCCTGAAGAAATGGGACGGACAGTGAGGGCTTTGAATTAGGTGATTCTTGGAGGGCTAAAGCGCAGCTATCGTCTTGGTCATACCAAAGACTCTCTGGTCAAACCCTTTAGCGGGGGTGCTGGAGATCAAGAGGTGAAGAAGTGTTAATAAGTGAATGAATGAGCTTGGGATAGGCATGGGTGAGTACAGTTTGACACTCTGGATTTAGTCAATGGCAAAACGGGGTTATGACTAGGAGACAAAATTGCTTGGCCTTTGCCTCCAAAGGATCTGGGCGATTTCATGAGCTATGGCCCTGGAGGAGTCGAAAACAACTGCCTGTGTAAAGCAAGTTCGCTTTGAACTTATGACTGGCTTGTGAAACATACAAGAGAATGTCCCAAAAACACTGAAACAATCAGATAACTTGAAACACAATTAAGTTATCTTGCTTTTCAGGGCTTCTCAGAACAAAAAAAGGAATTTACCAAGGGCCAGAACCATTTGCACATATAAAGCTCTGTAGTTCGAAGTTTTAGCCAAAACCCCACAGAGCAACTACTGGCTCAGTGGTGCAGATGGCTTGTCCTTTTGTTGATTTTACTTAGGGCTGCCAAATGTCCTGGATGCGGCTGAAATCTTAAAAAAAAAAAAAAAAAGTCCTGGAGGGAAATGAAAATGGGAAACAGGTCTGGAGACTGCTCAGGAGGTCCAACAGGGAACCCACTCTGGGATGGGAAAAAATCATTATTTGTAACCTGAAACGACTCTTCAGTTAATCTCCTTCAGGGCATGGTAGTATATGTCAAGTACTTCCTTTCTGGATCTTCTACACAGGAAGAACTGGAACCCATCAGGACACACCAGCGGTCTCCCAGTCACGCCAATGCCACGGATCCGGGAACCGGAAAGGGGCCATCCTGCCTAATCCCTATCCTCAGTTCTCTTGATGTGGAGACTGTTCCCCACTCTGTGCAAGACTTGCCTACAACCTTCCTCCTTGCAGGCCATGGGGCTTGCTGTTCAGGCCACCACTGAGAGGACACTAAATCAGCAGCAGGGATGGCCAGATGTGCTTTTACAGCTTCGCCTGGGAACTTAACTAGCACTTAAAGCTCTCTTTCCCATGAAAAATTTACCTGAATGGCTAACATTGGAATTTCCTCTGCGCTTTTGAGATCTTTTGAGGTAAGCAGGAGAATTCTTGATCTTCAGAACTGCTTTAGCGAACCTGGCTACTTGGAAGAGAGCAGTCACTTGCTCTTGGGTAAGTATAGCAGCAAGTATAAGAGGCTTTAAAAGATCCTGTCTCCTGGAACGGCTCTGCGCTTTCTACCATGTTCTTAAATGTAAAAGGAGAAGCCTGAAGGAAAACTTTAAGGGTGAATGTGCATATGTATACGTACTCAGAATTATATTCAAATACATCTATCATCCTTTCTAGGGATCATCTTGGAAGGTTCCTGCCAGCTGGTGTTAGAGTGGCTTTTTGCCCATCTCATTATAACATGAGCTAAGCCATGCCTTGCTCTGAGAGCTCTGGATAGGTGTTTCAGCTCCCAGGAGGGCCTAACTTTGGCAGGGAACATGGGAAGACAGAAGACAAGGAAGGAGGGAGAGAAGAGCAAACAGGAGAGAAAAAGGGAGGGAGAGAATGGAGAGATGGAGGAGGCATAAGGGGAGGGAAAGACAGGGGTAGAAAGAAAGAAGAGAAAGGGTAAGGAGAGAGAAGGGAGACAGGGGAGAAGGATGGAAAGGGAGGGTGGGGAAGAGGAGACAGAGGTTGGGAGAGGAAGGGGAGGAAAGGAGAGGAATTAGGGGGAAAGAAGGGAAAGGAGAAGGTTGGGAGGGAGAGGGAGGGGAAGAGACACTGACTGAAGAATAGTCATTTGGGCACTTCCAGCTTTATCAAAACAAAATCTCTCCAGTAAACCAAATCTCCCATGGCAAATAAATGGCCAATGATCAACAGGCTAAATTGGTTCCTTTTGAACAGAGAAATCAGGAACGGGAGGTTGGATTTATTTCCCTCCTGGAGGCAATTTTCACACATGCTGCTTAAATCATTGCTTACTGAAGCTGTTTATTTAATTATTTAGCATTGTGACTGCACGCCAGATGTTATATAAGCAATGCCGACAATCCAGTCACACACTGGAACAACATGTTTATGGATTATGGGCTCTGCTGTGCCACAATTCCTTCCAGCTTTGGTGGATGGTCCAATTCACCCATTGGTTGTGAATCTCCAGACATTGGATGTGGTGCTCCTGTAGGGGACAGAGACACTCTCCCCAGCAAGGCTTTGGGCACAGAGCACCTGTTTCCCTGTGGCATGTTTATTAGTGGGGCTCCAGATGTTTGAGTCACAGTTTATGTTTCAGGGCATTCGGGCAACTGGCTCCTCAAAATGTCCATCTGTATACTTCTCTCTCAGCCCTGAAGCCAAACAAATGGCATTTTTCTCTCTGGAAGTATAGCAATGCCATTCAGACACGTACCCCTTGTCCCCATCCACTGTTGGGTGCATAATGGGTCCTGTTTACTGTGGCTCATAACCTACACTGGGGGCATTGGTCATACCACTCAACGCATTACCATGACCATAAAGCCCACGTTTATCATTATAATCATTATAGTGGATAACCAATCTTTGTTTAAATTTTAGGAATACACAGCTTAAAGCCCAGTGGGTGCTTTCCACAACTGTTAGGAGCAGATCTGCTACATTGAAAGGAATGACACAAACATAATCAGTGGTAGCACGTTGGCATTTTGCACTTGGGTAAGGCTCAAAGTCAGCACGTATCACGAACATGGCATGGATTCAAATTAACTTTAAAAATCCCTTTTATGCCCCATAAAGTATGTGTGCATGGTTTTTTTGTATATTGTGCTCTCTCTCAATTAATCCAACACAGCTAGTTTTTCCTCCAGCATCGGAGCAGAGAGCTTTTCTGTTGCTGAGCACCAGATGAAGCAGCTGGCTTATGTTTAGGGGCCATGTTACATGAAAAATAGTTTATTGCCCCTCTAAGCAAGTATTGTTGGATTTGCATAAGTTAAATGTGTGCATATGATGAGACTCTACCCGTTAGTAGAATCATGGAACACATGCTACCTTCTCTTTCTCCTCAATGGAATATGTCTTAGCAGACATTTCTTTCTTTACTTTATGTGATATTTCATTCAATCTTTGGTTCTAATATTTTCTGAGTCCTTAGTGTGAACCAGGCACTACTGAGTTCTTTATTGTCTTACCTGTTATCAGCTGAGTTAGCACTTTAGTCTGGTCATTGAGAATGTTCACTGTAACATTTCTGGCTGATTTGAAGTACAGGGCATTACCCTGTAATAAGAAAACAAGAGAAACACATGAAAATGTCAGATTTCTAAACAAAAAACTGTAATCACAACTCTCCAAGGACCTGAGCTGGCTTTCACTAAGTTCTAACTGATGTATATTTATTTGAATATTCCAAATGTTTAATGATCCCCACATAATTAACTGGCATTCATCCAAAATGGGTTTCTTCCAAAGAGACCCACAGAGACCACACACACTCAAAATAGATTCCCCCCCTCACACAAAACCACACACACACACACACACACACACACACACACACACACACAGTCGACTCAGAGATAACCTGGAGATAAAGAATCCTTTAGATCTTCCTATAGGTGTTAGTTACCCTTGGTACATAGAATGATCAGGAATGATTGGTAGTCTCCTAATCTCACCCTTTCTAGTTTATAATTTCTTCAAAAGAACCATAAAGAGTCCTTAGTGGAGAGCAGAAAGCTTGTATAAAATACCTGAGGTCAGCCCTCTGGCATGTCCACCTGCAGTGGGAAGCCAGGTGTAATTCAGACTGAAACACTCTCTCTGTGGAGATGTTTGGCATATATGTATCCCAGGCCCAGGAGATGGGGCTTCTCCACACAGGCCTCTGCCTCCTCTTGTTTCCAAGTTTCTTGTCCTTGAGATATTCAGTGCGTTCATCCAATTTTCCCTTTGTCAAAATGGGCACCCTCATCCATTTCCACACTGTGGAAGACATTTCTGAGAAGAATTCAAAATAGGGGCTGGCACACTTTTTCTACAAAGGGTCCGATGGTAAATATTTCAGGTTTTGTGAGATGTATGGCCTCTGTGGTCACTACTCAACTGCTAACTGCTGTTTTGGTGCAAAACAGCCATAGACAGCACACAGACAAATGGGTATGGCTGTCCTCCAGTAAACCTTTATTCATGCACAGTGATATTTGAATTCCAAATAATTTTAAATTTAACATAATCTTACTGTGTCATAAATATTGTTCTTACTTTTCTACCCTAATCACTTAAAGATGTACAAACTTTTCTTATTTCATTGGCCATAGGAGAACAGGCAGAGGGCCAGATTCAGCCCACAGGCCATAGTTTGTCAACCTCTGGCTCAGATGTTTTCTCTTTCCTGGAGTAAACTAAAGCCATAAACTAAAATATGAATTGCTGCCAGAACATGTCAGTGTCCAGATAGTCATTATTAAAAAAAGGATGTGTGTAGTTATTCTCATCGTTCCAAATCTTTGTTATCACATGGCGTTTATCTGCCTGAAAATTCTAGAATACCACTATGCATGGAGTCCCAAACCCCAAAGAAACATTGTCCCAGGAGCTGTGTGGAAAGCAAAGATAAACAAGACTCCTCTTTACTTTTAAAAATCTTAGGTTCTAATAGGCACAATAAGACAGACACACAAACAATACCAGGCCGAGAACAATACAGATGATTAAGGAGCAGCAGACAAAGCCTGGGGAACTTTCCTGAATGGTAAGAGTATTCATGGCTTTAGGGTATTGAGTGGGAAACAAATCTGTTTGTTAATGCTTAAGCTGAGACTTGAAAAGACTATAGATAGGTTTCACCAAGGTAAAATGAAAAAAGGAGGTCAAGGAGGTAGAAAGGTTGTGGGATGACTGTCTGATGTCATTTTCCTTCTAAAGCTGGCAGGGTGTCGAAGAAGATTCATGAGCCCAGCCTCGCACCCAAAAGTGGCAGAGTGCTGGACAGCGCTGACAGGCAGCCGCCATGAAGGCATTCTTTCCACAGACTGAAGATTTGGAGTCATGGTCTCTCTCACCCAAGCCTTTGTGTGGGATTCCAGTGACTCAGTGATTGCCCTGATGAAGTAGGAGTCGTCATCTCTCTCCTCCACACTAGGCCAGCAGCTCCAGCCCAAGGTGAACTTCTAAAATGGATAATCACTACCTAGAGTGATTATTTCCTCAGGTCCTGAGGAAAGAATGGTTTACCTTATTTTTTTTTTTAACTTTTAAAATTTTTATTTATTTTTGAGAGAGAGAGGGAGGGAGTTGGGAAGGGTCAGAGAGAGGAGACACAGATTCTGAAGCAGGCTCCAGGCTCTGAGCTATCAGCCTTGAGCCCAATGTGAGGTCAGATTCAAGAACCATGAGATCATGACCTGATCCAATGTAACACTTAAGTGACTGAGCCACCCAGGCACCCCAGAATGGTATACCTTCTGTTTCATCAGGGCAAACACTGATTCATTGGAATCCCCTATAATGGCTTAAAATTAAAATTCTGCCTGATGGTAAACTTTTGGCTTTGTTTTATTTTTTGATTAGGTAAGAGAAGAAGAAATGTAATATTGTCATAGGCTTCTATCTGCTGTCCATTAGGTAACAAATATTAGCCTCAAATAGATTCTTTGGCATCACTTTTGGCAGTACTAAACAGTTCTACTTAAAACTGAAAATCAGTTCAAGTAATGTGAGGATTCAGAACCTGGAACCCAGTCAGGAAGTTACATGTTTCTAGAAGTTAATGTACTAATTCTTCTTATATTCAGCAAGCTGGCGCTGGAGAGAGGAGCTCCAGGGAGGGAGAGAGCAGGATATATTCTGTTGCCACTGACCGATGTGTGACCTTGAGCGAATCACTTCACTGCTCTGTGGTTCATTCTGTGCATTCTCTACCATCAACGTGGGTATGACCAGTATGCTCACGGCTAACAGAACTGTGTGCTCATGATGTGCTGGACAGGCAGCAGAAGCCGTGGAGTCAGCCTGCCTAGTTTACTCTCCCCACTCTACCACTAGCCTGTTGGGCGACTCTAGGCAAGTTACTTAATCATTCTAAGCTCCAGTTTTTGGATATGCATAATGGTGCAAATATTATTGAATTATTAGAACTCATATATTACTGAAATTATTAAATCCTAGATGTCATTATTAAAACACATGCGGTCCAGTGCCAGGCACACAGTAAGACTTCCAAAGTAGTTGCAGTAAGTGGGGGAGGGGAGGGAGAGTAGTGAATGAGGCAGGAGGAGGCAGTGGAAGGAGAGGAAGGAAGGAGGGGGGAAGCAGGGAAGGTTAAGATGGAGAGAAATGAGGAAGACCTTCCTTTGTCTTATCCATCTTCACAATCTATCTGGGGACTGAGTCAGGGGCTTCTTCCATTTCCAGCAACTTTTGTTTCCACATGTCAAAGGCTCTTCCTATACGTGGCTGGCTCAGCATTATCTCCCAAATCCCAATTTCTTCAAACATTACTTACTTGCCCTTAATGTTATTCAAATAATTCCACTGCAGAAAAACATCTCCCAACAGCTTTGTTCAAGGCTTATAACCAGAGATATAAGAAAGCTACCCATACCTTTTTATTGCCATATCAAAATGTTATCATTTAACATTAATTGTTCTAATATACTAAAATCCTAACAAACTCTGAAGTGCCTCTCATGGCCACTGGTCAGTGTGACTTTTATCTGGTTGTCTCTGCTTACTGAGACCAGGAAAATACCAGCCAATGAAAGGCATTGAGGTCTCTATAGTCTTAGAACAAGGAAAGGAAATGCTCTCCTGTCTGTGTCCTTCCCACTCAGCACTGCAGCCTCTGGGCCTGGGGAGGTTAGTTTCTGCCACAGAAGATCCTGCTCTGGGGCTGTTGACTTTCACTAACGGACCTCAGTGCAGCCTTCTGAGGATAAAGGGCTTGCAGGAAACTGCTTGCCGGTCCATCCCACCTGGCAGAAAAGAGTGTGGCAGATGGGTGGCTTCTGATGAAGATTAGAGCTCTGGACCAGGTCAAGTCAGTCTAAGGCCAGTCAGCCCTCGATTCTTCTGGACACAGGATGAGGCTGACTGGGAGATGAGGAAGAAAGGCAAGCAATCCTTTTCCCCACACTGGGAGAGGAAGACCGTCTACATCAGTCTCCATCAGTGCTCTCTCCCAAATAACTAAAGCGCACAGCATTTTGATGGAGAAGAATCCCTGTCACATCTGTTTCTCTAAAGCAGAACACGCAAAACCAAGTCAAATCTTTTCTTGATCAGCCAAGACCACTGATGCGAACATTATTCGTTCTACAAATCCCTCCAGGGATTGTAACACACATGTGGCTATCCGAACACTAAATGGCTCCATCACGTTGACATTTTTAAATCAGTGTATCTTATGTTTTTAAATGTAGTATTTATTCTTTGTAAATACAAATATTAAATGTCAAATACTATAAAGCTTATAATCATACCACCTACCACCCCAAGACTTTTCAACTTGCCAGGATGCTCCTCTGTGTATTTCTCTCCCTGTGACCCGAACCATGCTTCTACAATATCTCTTGATTTATCAACCTTGGACATTATGCACGGAATTTCTGCAATCGTATGGACTCTTTCATACAACTCTGGTAAAATCAATATTCAGAATCTACATTATTATGATTATGTGTACATGGTCCACAGATGAGCAAAGTAGTGTTTTTAACTACATGTCCTTTGCTTCCTTGTAATTTTTTTTTTCTTTTCCTGGAGACAATAAATGAATCATTGACAAAATACTTTATTTTCTAAGTTTTCTTTTTTCCCCCTTCTGTTTAATCCTTATTCTTTCTTGTTTAGGGATAGAGGAGAAATATCCTCAACTTTAAGATCTAATTTTTCTGTTGACATTTATTTATTTATTTATTTTTAATTTTTTTTGTTTGTTTATTTTTGAGAGACAGAGACAGAGAGTGAGTGACAGAGAGAGAGAGTGGGGGAGGGGCAGAAAGAGAAGGAGACACAGAATCCAAAGAAGGCTCCAGGCAATGAGCTATTAGCACAGAGCCGGATACAGGGCTTGAACCCGTGAACCGAACTGTGAGATCATGACCTGAGCCAAAGTCAGATGCTCTACTGACTGAGACACTCAGGCATCCCTTCTGTTGATTTTTTAATAAACACTTGTTTTATCATACTCTTCATTTTCAAGGGCATTTTCTCACTCTTTGACCCTTACTTTTTATGCCATCCCTTTCTTGTTTGATTGATGTGCTATCCTCTCTTGCAGGAGAATAAAAAACTGGTTGGAAGCTGTGTGCTTCTAGATGGGTGAACCTTGCCATAGGGTATGGTAGTGGGGGGTTGGCTAATTCAATGGAGTGTGTCCAGATGCCAGTACCAGTAGGCAGTCAGTGCCCGTGGACTAATTTCATCAAAACATAGTTCTCTAACTCCTGTCAGGAAAGTGGTGGGTGTAACTTCTGGTAGATGAGTTCTGAATGTAAGAGGGGAAGGTGGCTGGGCATTTTGCTGTTCAGAGACAGACTTTCAGTTAAACCTGTTTTCATGCCTCATTCCTGACCCCCTCTGACCAGAGGTCCTCTGGTCAAACTTTCTAGAAAACAATCTTCCTATCATCTGTGAGGTTGGGAAGAGGTACTTATTACCTAACTGGGTCAACTGGGGATAGATGGAGAGTCTAAGTGTCTGGTCTTTATGCAGCTTTTTGACGGACTTCTGTGGGTCGTAGGCACTGCACTTAAAATACTCATGGATAAGTGGCCCTGTCCCACTCACTTCGTAGAGTGGCTTTCAATCCTACAGGCATGTCTAGCTCTCATCTACCCACTTTCCATCATTCTCTCTCCATGTTTCCTCTCCCTTTCTCTGTATCCATGTATGTTTACCCCTTTTCACTTTTGTTCTCCATTCATTGTCTTTTTTCAGTGGGATTTCTGAATGAAGCAGAGACCTACCATTTCTCACCACTGTTGTGAGTGAGACTAAAGGATGGTAACTTCCCAGTGGGGAAACTTGACAAACACTGCCTTAGCCAGGGGATCCAAGTCAACATCAGCAGTGATAAGCCAAGTTGAGAGCATGTACCTCTGATAGATGTGAAGAAAATGATGCTTTACCTCTGTGGCCTTTCTCTTCAAAACCTGTAATACCCACCTAATAATGAGGAAAGCATCAGAAGAGTCTCAGTTGAAAGTAATTTTGCAAAGTACTTGACCAGGACTCCTCAAAATTGGTAAGGTCATCAAAACCAAGGAAAGTCCAAGAAACCATCCTAGCTAAGAAGAGCCTTTTGAAGAAACACCAAAGACTAAACGTGATATGGTTGGTATTCTGGATGAGATCCTTGGGCATAAAAAGGACAAGAGGTAAAAACCAAGGAAATCAAAATAAAGAATGGACTGTAATTAGTAATAAGGTATCAATACTAGTTCATTAATTTTGACAAAAATACCATATTAATTGTGGATATTGGTAACAGGGAGACTGTAAGGTACATAAGAACACTCTGCATTCTCTTTGCAACTTTTCTATACATGTACAACTATTTTTTTTTAAAGTTGCAATTCTTTTGAGAGCTATATTGGGCTAGCCAAATTCTAAGATCCAGAACTTCAGGAAGAGACCTGGGGAAGCCAGCCATCTCTGAGTAGGCAGGAAGCTTACTGCATTATGGACATGTGATTTCACTTTGGGGTAGATAGCATTAATGGGAAATTCTCCCTTAAATCTATTTCCATGGGATTTTGTCATTAGGAATACTAAAATAGGGGCACCTGGGTGGCTCAGTTGGTTAAGTGACCAACTGTTGATTTTGGCTCAGATCACAGTCTTATCATCTATGGGATTGAGCCCCACCCACATCAGGCTCTGAGATGGCAGTACAGAGCCTGCTTAGGATTCTCTCTCTCTTGCTCCTTCTGGCCCTCCCTTGCTTGCTACCTCTGTCTCAAACTAAATAACATAAAAAAGGAATACTAAAATAAATACGAGTGTATAGGTCTGTCACAGATAGTTCTTTACACACAGCTCTCTATACATTATCATTCTTGCCTGCTCAGCCTACAGAAAACACTGCGATCAGAAGTAACCATTTCTGTGCAGTAGGTATCTCAGTGTAGTGGCTCCACTGACCAATGTTCATTAGGTAATACTCTTGATAGGACTAGAAAAGCAAAACTGACACCAACTTAGATTTGTATTCAAATCATTTCCAAAGAGTGGTTTGTAAGTTTATCTTCAGAAAGCCTCAAATGTCTCTATTATCACTATGAATGTGAAGAGGATGCTTTAGTTGTCTCTGAATTGACCCTTTAAAATCCATGAGAGGTATTTTAAAAAAATAGCAGAGTATGGCTATTTTTTATTTTCCTTTAGAATATCTTTTGATAATGATGCTTGGGTGGATTTCTATTGTCTTGAAAAGTCTTCCAGTCATGAATAATGAAGCTACACTCCGAAGCACTTACTCAAAATAAGCTGGGAACTGGTCCAGTTTTTCCATTGTAGTGTTCCTGCCCAGCCACTCTCTGCACTGTGCCCCAATTTGGGTGCATTTAGGTCTCTCATAACATTTAACTCAGTTGAACTGTTCTGTTCAATGATTCCTTTGAGGTGTCACATTAGCATGTCAACACCGGAAGGGGACTGCCAGATTTTCTAGTGCCTGGCACATTCCTGGCACCTGGTAGAATTTCAATAAATATTTGCTGAATAACCGAATGCCCAGTTCATATTAAGAGTCAACAGAGAGTGAGAGTTGTCAACAAAAGAAGTAATTAAATGGGGGCTGACACCAACTGTCAAAGAGAGTTTTCAAAAGGCAAGTTGTTAAGCATGGTTGAAGTGATGGTCCAAAGACAGAAAACCGAGCATGGTCGGGGGAGGCAGTATAGATATATAATCAATGAATATCTGTGTACCACCTAATGGAATACAAGGAGCTGCAGGTTATAGAAATGGGAGTTGAGATGTTGAGTCTCTAGATGACAGAGAGAAGCAGGGGCACAAATAATTACCCCAAATTCTTACTGATGTAAAGGTTAAATTACGTTGGAATCTTCCCTGGGTTTGCAGCATCCATCTAACCTGTGCTAAGGAATATGTCCTCTTTCAACTGCCCCTTATCAACTCATTCCATTAACATTTTAAGGGTATATTTTATATGCAAAAAAACAGTGCACCAAGTATGGAGCAGGTGGCCTCTGCTCTCCTGGAGGGTACCTACCTCCTGGAAGGGGAGACGGACACAAAGGTAAAAGTCCCATAAATGAGTATATACTTGCCACTGCAACGAGTGCAATGAACACAAAGTCATAGGTGAAATGAGAGCACAGTCAGGGAAGGCCTTTCTGAGGGAAAGACATTTTGGCTGAGATCACAGGGATGAGTAGGAGTTAGGTGAATCGAGGAGAGAGAGAACTTTGTAGACAGAACAACAGACAAGTATAGAAGCCCTGAGGAAGGAAGGAGGGTACATAAAAGGCGTAGAGAAAAAGGCCCATGTGGTCGGAGAGTGATGATCAAGGGATGCTGGGAACCAGTCACCGGGTGCTGCCATCAGCTCTATCACCTCTGCGCATGCTGTCCTCTGATGAACGGCAATGTTTAGCTCGATGTAAGAAAACTCACTTGTTTCTTCTTAAGGATAGTTTCTTGGGGTTTCATAAAAAATCCTGTCCTGCCCTAGTTCATTCTTTATATTCTCTTCTAAAGAACACTTCAGTTTTACTTCTCATACTAAGTCTTCATTGTCCCTGGAATCCCCTTTTGTACATAGGTTAGATAAGCAACCAAATGAAAGCCATTTTCCTTAATGATACCTACCAAGAGAATGTCACTTTCTCCACTGATATGTGGTGCCACTTTTGTCATATATTGAATCCCAATTATAGAGGAGTCTGTCTTAGAGCCGTCTGGTCTCTTCTATTTTCTGCCTGTTCTTATATCAATACATACTGTTTTATTTCTGTGGTTTGTGATGTGCCTAAATATCTGATAGATCAATCCACCCTCCTTGCTCTTTTATGGGCCATTTAATGATACTGCTGTATTTAGAAAGATAACAATATTAAAACTCAAGTAATAGTTCAAAAGCATTATGAGATCAGAGACAGACTACACAGGCCACACTTGAAAATGTTGCATGTACTCTCCTATAATATTATCTTGGGTGACAATTCCATCTTCACAGTATATATAATAATACTTCAGTAACTGTCTGAACCTTCTTCCTAAGATTTCCCAGGGTTCTGTAGAAAACTCTTCTGTAACATGTGAGTAGCCATTTTTAAAAATAAAAAACTGACCAAGAAAAGTTTTATTTGGGGCAAAAAAGTCTAGGAAATTCAACATACCTTCCCCCTCCTTCTAGATGCACAGTGAAAGTTAGTAGATTATCAGGTCTGGGAAGTCCTATATCAACATAATTTGGTTAGTTCTGTGCCATTAGCCATTCTAAGATTTACTTAATAATGGATTTTCTTTTCTTAAATCACACATTCACAGAAAACACTGCAGGACTCATTTTGGGAAATGCTACTTTATCGATTGCTTTAAATACATACGCTATGGCTTAGATTATCTCTGGCTTCATCTCTTTAAAACCATGAAAGGGCTTAGCAGAGGATCTGACACATGATGGGCTCTCAATAATACCTGCTGGCTGGCTAAGGGCTATAGTCCTAGTGAGCAGGTGTTACTGCCGTTTTATAGATGAGAAGACTGAGGATAACTGAGGGGCATGAGTTGCCGACACCCATATGCTGGTAAGTTGCAGAGAGAGAAAGGACTCAGTACTCAGGATTCCAGACCTGAGCTGTTCCATTTCCCTGGAATGTGTAGTGCGAGCTGTAAGGGATGGAAGGAATACGTTAGTGGTGGCTGGCACAGTTAGGGGGATCTTCATAGAGGGAGACACGCGACAGAGAGAGAGAGAGAGAGAGAGAGACTTCAGTGCAAAGAGACAGCTCAGGCTTTCCCCTAGGGGTCAAGCAGATTCTAACAGCACAGCATTAAAACTCAACAGTTATAGAGGCAGGCTTTCCTCGTGGAAATGTTTTCCCCCTGGTACACAAAGTAACATAGACAAAAATTGTTCCCCGTTGTTCTTTGCTGTGGAAACTCAGCAGGCCAAATTTGTTTGGCTTTTGGGCATATTTGCAAACAGGGCCCTTCCACCTGTGGTGTCCTTACCATGGCCGAGAGCACCCCCGGATCTGGGAGCACAAACAAGTCCGGGCTTTGTGGCTGGCCCCCACACATTCCTCCGTTCTGTCTCCTCCTGTTTCCCTGCCTCCATCAGTGAGCGCCTATTTGTTTGGATCTTGCCCTTTCATAGAAGGGTGCGTGGCATTCTACGGAGTCAAAAGGCATCTCTCAGGAAGAGTCTGAGTGAAGATGACGTGAGTCTCTCACAGGAAAACAAGGGCAAGCGGAGGCTGGAATTGCTCACATGGAAAGAAAGACAGTTGTTGCACAGGACTGGCTTCTGTTGTGGGCGAGTGGCAATGTGATTTGTTTCTGGATATATATGCTCAGCCTAATGCTGACTGAATGGGTGGAGGCCTCGCCTTCTGAAAAATCCGTCGAGTGACATAGCCCAAATTGCTAACCTTGGGGGAACTTGAGCCTTTCTTTGTGATGTGCTGTCACGGTTATGTTGGGTTTTAGGGGAACAGGGCCACCATCTGAGACCCCATTTTTGAGCTAGTCTGCATAGACCACACAGCCTCAATTTCTCAACTGCAAAATGGGAATAATAATAATGGGCAAATAGGGATAATAACAGTACCTCCCTTACAGAATTGAAAAGATTAACTAAAATAGCACATGTAAGGAACTTAGCATCATATTTGTATCTTTAAACATGTATTTTTTGAAAGGGTGTTAGGTCATTGATGTTGATGATTGATAAGCTCTGTGAACCCTAAGAAAATGGCAGAGATATTAGGACATGTAATGTCTCGGCTTTGTCCATGGTGGTTAAAAGCCTGACTTGGGGCAGGTGAGCAGGCACAGAACTCAGCTCTTCTATATGCTGGCAGTGTGAACGCAGATGGGTAACTTAACCTGTGTCTCTGTCTTCTCATGTACAGTGTGGGCAGAAAAGCGTCCATCTCAGGTTGCTGTGAGTAGTAAGCTAATATATGAAAGACATACAGCATATGGTATGGTAATATATGGGAACAGTAACTGATATTAATGAAGAGTGTCCTACATAGCATTTTGTGTCTAGGCAGGGTAGATGGCTGTCTGATGTGTATAGGGAGGTAGCAAAAGGCACGTCAACTGCAAAAGGTGTCTAAAGATCCTATGGTAAGGCTGCTCCTTTCCTGGAAGCCTTCCTTACCAGCTGCCATGGAGAATCCAGCTTGTGGAGAATGGAGACAGGGTAGGTAACTGTTGATTTAAAGCAAGGACAGGAAACACTAATTCCATGTGGGGTCCTAGACCAAGTTTGCCTGGGTGGGGAGTTCATGAAGGACAGGCAGAAGATAAAAGAGGGAATTCATACACAATACTTCATACTTGAGGCAAGCTGTCTGTACTTTGTATTCATGTAATTATCAGATTCACATAAATGTGAAACGGTAATAATCCCTAAGTCACACAAAACCTGACCTAGGCCCAGGCTCTTAAGAAGTGGCAGATAACATGTGATTTTAATTTTCTTGCTCAAAAAAAAAAAAAAAAAGATGTGAGTTTCTATTAATTTCACAACCATAAAAAGTCATTAACATATAATATGCTCATAATATGAGTATAAAACATAAAAATATATTAGTAAAATAACATGACATTATTAAATAAAAATATTGAAAAATATAGGCAATATATAGGTTTCTAAGTTATTTTTGTGTGCTTTTAGTACTCTTCTTGGCAAGTCTAGCATTTCTAATTTCTTGGGCAGGTCAAAGGGAGAGAAGTTATTTTGTCATTGTCACAAATCCTCTGAAAAGAAAGCTCAATTCTTACAGAAAAATCAAATGCGTTCTCTATTTCCTTCATTTAACTAAGCAATGCCTGTATTATATTACTTTGATTGCAAAGGGGAGATGTTAAAGTTGGTTATCAGCTGAAGTAAACTCTGATTACACTGGTACAAGTCTATACTAGATGACAAATATATCTCCATCCTCATTCTGTAGAAAAGTAATAGTATCGTGTAGCTGGATACCCTGGGTGCTTCACTCAGTTCTCCACTGAAAAACCATGGCCAGAATTGACACGAATGGAGACATCGGGTCATGCTTTAATGTATGCCTGTGCTCTGTTACTACAGAGCAATGTTAGTGAACAGCCAACAGCAACAATAGCAGCAGCAAATGGAAAAGCAGTAATAGTTGGACTGGAAAATCAGGTAACTCTTCAGTCACTAGGACGGCAACCATCATCAACACCATCACGATCATCATAAAATAAATGTTGGTGAGGATGTGGAGAATTGGAACTCAGACATTGCTGCACCATGTAAAATGGTGCAGCCCTCAGTGAAAACAGATGGTCAGTTCCTCCATACATTACACACAAAATTGCTATGTATTACTCAGCAAGTCTACTCCTAGGCGTATACCCAAAAGAAATGAAAATAGGTGTTCAAACAAAAACCTGTACACCAATATTCACAGTAGCACCCTTCATAATAACCAAATGTGAAAGCAACCTAAATGCCCATCAACAGATGAATGAATCAACAAAACGTGGTCTAGCCATACAATGGAATACTTATTCATCCATAGAAAGGAATGAGGTGTGGATGTGTGCTACAACATGGATAAACCTTGGAGATATTATGGTAAGTGAAAGAAGGCAGACACAAAAGGCCAACTATTATATGATTCCATTAAATAAAATGCCCCGAATAGGTGAATCCATAGAGACAGAAAGCAGGGAGGAGCACTGGGCTGGGACTCCTAATGGATACAGGGTTTCTGTCTGGGGCAGTAAAGAAGTTGTGGGGCAGACAGTACTGACAGTTGTATGACATCATGAATGGACTTAATGCTGCTGAATTGTGCACATTTATTTTTTTGTTAAGATTTAAAAAATTTTTTACATGAAATCCACACCCAATGTGGGGCTTGAATTTACAACCCTGAAATCAAGAGTCACATGCTCCTCTGCCTGAACCAGCCAGACACCTCTGAATGGTACATTTTAACTTGATTAAAATGGTAAGTTTTATGTTCTGTTCTGTGTAGTTTACCACAATAATAATAATAATGTGGATAATCATCCTCATGGACCAAAAACAGAGACACTAAATGGAATGCGAGCTACAATCACAGGCTTGCAAGCATGAGGGTCTTGAATCCGGCTGTGGTGATTGTTATTTAGCTCAAGAAAATAGAAGGACCTTCAAGAGTTCTCTATGACATAAGAGAGCATAGCCAAACTACTGCTTGAAGGTTTGGGTGTCTGGGCTGAGGAAGAGGTACCGCAAAAGAGGAGGATTGTGTGCTAGGAAGGCCAGTGGGTAGTGAAGCATACTGATGTCTCTATCATACTTGAGAAGGAAGATGTACTTATCTAATAAGTATACACGTTAAACATTAAAGTGGTCAGGGGAGCCTGGGTGGCTCAGTCGGTTGAGCGTTCAGCTTGGGCAAAGGTCATCATCTCGTGGTTTGTGGGTTCAAGCCCCGCATCGGGCCTTGGGCTGACAGCTCAGAACCTAGAGCCTGCTTCGGATTTTGTGTCTCCCTGTCTCTCTGCTCCTCCCCTGCTCATGCTCTGTCTCTCTCTCTCTGTCAAGAATAAACAAACATTAAAAAAATTAAAACAAATAAAATAAAAAAACATTAAAGTGGTCATTAAATTAATTGAAATATAGTCTGTGGTCCTGAAACCAGAGGAGAGAGAGAAGACAGAAAAAAAATCCATCAGAAAGAGAAAAATAAAAAAAAAAAGGAAAGCAAAGAATAGAGAAGAAACACAAACCAAGATGGCAGAAATTAAAACAAATCTATAACATGTATATAAAAATTAAAGAAAACACTACTTATAAAAGAAACAGTTAAAACAAAACCATATGGAAAGGTTGAAACTAAAGATAGGGCCAAAAAATATTTCACATAAACATTTACTAACAGTAAGCTGGTATATCAATATTAATTCACACAAAGCAAAAACCAATAATGCAGAAGTAGGAATTACATGTAAAATTAAAAATCTATGGAGCACCTGGGTGGCTTAGTCGGTTGAGCGTCCGACTTTCGCTTAGGCCACAATCTCGCGGTTCATGGGTTCGAGCCCCGCGTCGGGCTCTGTGCTGACTGCCAGCTCAGAGCCTGGAGCCTGTTTCAGTCTGTGACTCCCTCTCTCTCTGACCCTCCCCTACTCATGCTGTCTCTCTCTCTCCTAGAAATAAATAAAACATTGAAAAAAGTTTAAAAGAAAATCTAACAGGAAGCTATACAAACCATGAACAGATGTGTAACTATCATTGTAGCTTAGAAACATTAATTAAAAGTTGTCAGAAGCATGAGGTAAATTTGGCAAACCCTAGTGTGAGATTTTAACAAAAATCTATTAGAAAATTATAGACTCTGTCAACCAAATAATAGCAAGGATGTGAATCTCACTAACGATACTTGTTTGATGTAATGGATATGAGAACTCTGCCTCCAACAAATAGAGGTTCTGTAGTATTTTCAAATACACGAAAGCATTCACAAAAATTGATGTTGGAAGAGTTCACAAAGGAATTAAAAAAAAAAAGAGTGTCATGTAGAACACGTTTTCAGATTGTAGTACAATTAAATTACAAATCCAAGAAAACAGATAATTAAGCCAACCTATCCTAGACATACACAAAATAAAAATAGCAGTTAAAGTCCATATTGATTTCCCTTTCACTCTTGCTCTCTTAATGTCTATTAGTCTCAAAGTGGCCAGAGTAATCCTTTTCAAATTCAAACAGATTATGTCACTCCCAGGGGGGGCTGGGGGAGGAATCCTTCCCTGGCTTTCTATCACAACTAAGGCTTAAATTAAGACTCCTTGATATGAGACCCTACATGATCTGGTCTGCCACTCTCTCTCTAATCTTTATTCTCTACCAGGTTCTCCTCAAACCCATTGTCATTTCTACTCTAGTGACACTGGATTCCTTTTTTTTTTTTTTATATTTTATTCTATATTATCAAAACATTGCCACAATTCACAAAATTGGCTTCCTGGTACACCAAGAGAATCCCACCTGTAATTGGGAGATAGGAAATAATTCATATGTAAACATGTAAAATATTTCAATAAGGGCGATTCAAAACTATAAATAAGTGCAATTGTCCTAGGAATGAAAACCTAGCGGAACAAAAAGCCTCAGCACTATTTTGTGAACAACCGAGGGAAACTCAAAAGAATGCCTGAGGGTGGAATTTCATTGTTGATTAAGCTAGGTTGTTTCAGAAGTACATGCCTTCTTTTTTTTCTTTTTTTTTTAATTTTGAATACTTTTTTTTTTTTTACAAATAGTTTATTGTCAAATTAGTTTCCACATAACACTCAGTGCTCATCCCCACAAGTGTCCTCCTCCATGCCCATCCCTCCTCCCCCCCACATCCATCAGTCCTCAGTTTTTGTCAGCATTCAAGAGTCTCTCATGGTTTGCCTCTCTCCCTTTCCCCCACCATTTCCCCCCTTCTTCTCCCCCATGGTCCTCCGTCAAAGTTCCTCCTAATCCTCCTATACGTGCAAACATGTGATATTTGTCCTTCTCTGCCTGACTTATTTCGCTCAGTATAATACTCTCAAGGTCCATCCATGTGTGGAGAAACGGGCACCCTCCTACACGGTTGGTGGGAATGTAAACTGGTGCAGCCCCTCTGGAAAACAGTGTGGAGGTTCCTCAGGAAAATAACAATAGAGCTCCCCTAGGACCCAGCAATAGCACTGCTAGGAATTTACCTAAGGGATACAGGAGTGCTGATGCATAGGGGCACACGTACCCCAATGTTCATAGCAGCACTCTCCACAATAGCTAAAACATGGAAAGAGCCTAAGTGTCCATCAACGGACGAATGGATCAAGAAGATGTGGTTTATCTATACCATGGAATACTCCATGGCAATGAGAAACAATGAAATCTGGCCATGTGTAGTGACACTGGATTCCTTCTATTCTTCAAACAAATCAGGTGCCTTCCTCTCTTGTAGCCTGGGGGCCATTTGTACCTCCTGTTCCCTGTGGCTGCAATGACTTCTCCCCAGATAGTCACCTGGCTAAGACAGCAGCCTCTTCATTCTCTACCCTATGGAGAAAGAACATAGATGTTTGTTTTCCCCTTCTAACTTAGAACAACTTAATGTGTATTACATGTCTATTTGATTATTTTTGTGATCTGTCTCCTCCTACTGCAATAAAGGATCCAGGAGGGCAGGGCCAATGTTTTGTTCACCACTGTGCTGTCTGTGCCTAAAAGAGTGTCTTGTATAAGGTAGGCGTGAAAAATGTTTGTCAGATAAATGAATATCAAAGTCAACGTGAGTTCACTGAATTAAATGATGGCCAGGAAGGTCAATAACTCTTAGATTGTGGAACCTCAAATGCTGAAAACAGGAAAATGGTCCTACTTTACCATGTATAGTCAGCGTACACCTGGAATATTGTATTCAGATCCAGACCCAACACTTGCAGGCAGGAGACAGAAAAAGGCCAACAACCAAGTCGGTAAATACAACATGATCCTAAAGTATGTAAATAAAGATGTATATACTTAAAAATAGCTTCACGGTATTATTTTATAATACATGATGTCCTCAATGACATTATGAATGTTCGATGTGCTGTTCTTCACTAACAATGCAGAATTCAAAGAACTGAAAAATTGGAATACATGTGGTATATTAACAAAACTTCCTTAGCCCTGCACTTGTATCTTTGATGCACTGTCTCAGGCGATTTGTATGTTTTTTTTTTCCTTGAAGAAACCTGAACTTCTAACCTACCAGAAGGGTCCAGATCTGGCATACAAGGTAGGCCACTGCACACATTTGCACATCCAGTCCAGCTTGAGACATGATTGACAAAGCAGTCTGTCACCACCTCCAACAGGATGGTGGCCATCCCTTTGGAACCAAACTGAGTTCCCTTCTAACCAGGCAAATATGGGTGTTAATTGGTCACTTAAATATTCAAATAAGTCAATTAGTCACCTACGTTTCCAGAATTTATGGTCACCCCGCATATTTTACAATGTTTTTCATTGGTTCAGTGGGGGTGCACTAGGGATTAGGGTCATTATGATATAGATTCTGGAATCAGACTATGTGAGTTTGAATTCTACCTTGACCTCTTAGAAGCCTCACATAAACCTAAACACATTACTTGACTCCTCTACTGTACAGCTTCTGCATCCACACAATAGACATGTGGCTCTGCTTTCTAGGTCGTTATGAGGATTAGATAATATCAGAAAAGCAATGAAAACCAGGCCCAGAAGACAGCACACTCCAAATCCACCTTACCTATTATTCTGATATGACAGATAATAAATGTAGTATTATCATCATCCAACACCCATGAGAGACTGACCACCACCTCTGAGCTGCTTAGTTCAGATTTTTAGGAGAATACTGAATTTGTCACATGCAGGGGTCTACACATTCCAAAAAGCTGTATACCATACTTTGAATATTTACCTATTCTCAGCTTATTTTATTAATCATGATACTTAATGCATGGTGCTACACAAATGGTGGTGTGATGGTTAGTTTTATGTCAACTTGGACAGTATTTTGGATGAAATTTACACTCGTGGTATGGGACTCGGTGGTATACAGGATGACCTGGGGAGGGTCACAAAGCATGGTGCTGGATATAGGAAAGTCACTGCCCTACAGCTCTACCTTTCATGATGTTAAAGATAATGTCTCATTTTGGGCCCACAGTGACATTAACACCGCTGCAATGCTTCCACATTTCCATTTTTATCAGAGACAGAATTGGTCTTAAGCTTATTCTCTCACTATTTATAGTTATTCTCTATGCCAGCCTGCTATTCATGGGACATCATGCTGGTTTTTCACGTAGTGTTAAATTTGTCTTTTAAAATATCACAAGAAAACAAGAGTCCTATAAAAGGAAAATACTAAGTAAAACTAGGAGGGAGGACCTGAATTATGCCAAGGGTACACAGAGGACTACCATTTGAGTAATGCAGGGCAGAGGGTGTTCTGGCAAAGGGTTAAGGACCACAGCGCACCACATGGATTCAGTCCAGGTTGAGCATGGGGACCAGCTAAGTTTTAAGATACACTCCTTCCAATCTGAGATTTGATGATTTTGTAACATGGTGGGTGTTTATCCTAATAATAATAATAATTATCCTAATAATCCTTATATTGTCCTAATAATAAAATAGCATGCTATTATTTAAAACATGTAAAATAAGCCATGTGACTTTTAGAAGTAAACACTGGAAATATCTTTATTTTGGTAGTCATCTCAGGTTTTTGAAACTGAGTTTATGTAAATTTTATTTTAAAATAAAGTGTGAATAAAACATTGGAGAGAGAGAGAGAGATGTTCACTTCTTTGATTCGTATAATTTGGTCAACGGGATGTGTGGGACCATAATGATGGATAGGTCTGTGATAGGAGTTGAAAGAGAATAATCCAGGGCGGGCAGGTTTTTCTTTAATTATTGAAATTGAAATGACTTTCACTTATAATTAGTTTTATATATTCTTTAAAGAACTGTCAAATTGCAATCCCTGAGGTTAATATTTCAACAAATCTATTACTTGCTGTGGAAAGTAAAATTTTCAAAAAAACCTAAACACATCCTAAAAAAGCCAACTGTTGTGCAAACAAAATGATTAGCTTAATTGAGGCCAAATGAGATGAAAATGTACAGTGGGAAGCATTCCGTATTTATGAGTCTATGGAAGGAAAGTCAACAGAAATTTCTGTTCTGTGAACTGTGGCACTGTCCTATTATTTAGACAAAACAGTTGCTGAGTCTGTGAGCCTTCAGATCTCTCTTCTATATAGTGTCAGAGCACAAGAGAGACTTCCTACTCAGGGTCTCTACTGGATTACAAAATGATGTGACCTCTAAAATTCAAGCAGTTAAGTCACTGTCCCGTAGGGCTCTTTAAATGCGTTTTGGCTCATCAACAAATAAATGGGCAAACAAAATGTGGTGTATACAAACAACGGAATATTATTCAGCCTTTATAAGAAAATACATCTTGACACATGCCACAGAACGGATGGACCTTGAGGGTATTGTGTGAATAAAATCAGCTAGTTACAGAAGTACAAATAAGGTACGATTTCACTTACATGAGGTACCTAAAGAAGTCAAATTCAGAGAGATAGGAAGGAGAGTGGTGGCCGCTAGCGGGTGGGGGAGGGAGTGGGGGCAAGGGGTTAGTGTTTAGTGGGTACAGAGATTCAGTTTGCAAAATGAAAGTGTAGACATGGGTGGTAGAGATGGTGGAAGGACAAAGTGCGTACACTTGATGCCACTGATACGTACATTTCAAAATGTCTTATATGTATCTTACCACAATTAAATATTTTTAAAAAATGTGACTTTGAAAGTTAAAAAAAAGTATTTTGAGAGGGTTCCTTCTTCCTTATTTTGTCTTAATTTCCAATAAGTTAATCTGCCAAGTAACCAACACACTAGGATCTCAAAGGACAGATTTATTCTACCATTAAGCAACACACTTAACTTCTTCTTTGGCAGATTCCAGACAAGAAAGATACGGAGTATGAAATCTCTCTTTGAATTAGTCTGAAAAAGTTGAGGCAGTGAGGAGAGAACAGTCTTCTGAGAACTTTTCACACTGCATGGACTGCATGGACCAAATCTACTACTTAGGAGACGTGAGCCTTCTGCTGCTTTATCACCTGATCCCTCTATGCCTCAGATTTCTTATCTTTCTTTCTTATCAGACTTAAGACTTATATCTACCTCATAGGGTTTATGAGTACTTCACACAGTGTCTATTTCAGAATGTTAATAATCATCTATTATCACTATCTTCCTCTTGTTAATAACTTTCTCAGGTTAAATAGTTAAATATTGTTATTACCATCCAAGAACTAAAGATAAGTGGAAAGAAAGGCCTTTATGTTTTATTTAGAATCAGATCTCTTCTTACCATCCCATGGCTCAGACCACTATCATCTGCTACCTGGAATTCTGAACAGCTTCTGTCTGGTCTCCCTGCTTTTATTCTTGCCTCCTTCTTCCCATTTCCTGTACTGCTGCTGTCTAAAATAGTAACTTGAGTGGCTTTTATGAAACTGTGTCAGATAACATGTTTCCTTTTCCTATAATCTTTCAATGTCTCCTCCCTTTATCCTCAGAGTAAAAGTTGATGCCTTAATGATGGCCTGCAAAGCATGAGATGGGTCTGGTTCCTTTCTGACCTCATCTCCTACTGCTGTCTCCTTGGTGACTCTATTTCATTCACACTGGCCTCTTAGTTGTTCCTCAACATGACAAGCGTTCTCCTGCCTCAGGGCCTTTGCACCTCAGCCAAGGACCCTCTTCCAACAAATATCCTCATGGCTAATTCCCTTGCTTCCTTCTTGGCATTGCTCAAATGTCAACCTTTCAAGAAGCTCCTTGTGACACTCTACTTCATTCTACAACCTCTCCCATTCAGCCTGGCCTTTCATATCCTGCATACTCTGCTACATTTTTCTATGTGAGAGAATTACCATCTCACGTAGTACTTAATTTACTCATTTTACTAGGTTTATTGTATATCATCTGTTTCTACCCATTAGAAGTCAAGCTTTATAGGTTCAGGGTCTTGGTCTGTTTTGGTCTCTAATGTATACCAAGTAGCTAAAACAGTGGCTGGCACATAATAAACACTCAGTACACACTTGCTGAATAAAAGAACAAATGCATATCTTTCTGTCCGTCCATCCATCCATCCATCCATCGATTCATCCATCCATCCATCCGTTGAATGCCTGCCGAGTAAAACATATATACTTGGGGCTCCACATGAGTTATCTTACTTAATCCCCACATTGATCCTTTAATAGGAGTAACACTGTCCCTATTTTTAAGACAAAGCAGTTTCAGTTCAATGAAAAAAGTAAAACAACTTATCCAACATCGTGGATATGGGAGCTGGGATTCAGACCTTAAGTTCTCGACTCTAAATATAGCATTCTTTCCATAAGACCACATCTTAATACGTCAATGGAAAAAGTATGTGATGTGTAACAAAAATCAGTCCATTTGAAGATTGCAGCCCTGCTGAAGGAGTGACCCAAGGAACCTGCTCAGACACTGGAAAACCACTTAAGTCCGTTCAATACCATTAGATTGATTATGTCTACCTTCAGAGAAGCAGGTGTCAGTGACCCTATCCTAATAGGAACAATTTTGATCTATGTTTCTAACTCATCAAAACTAAGTTATCTAAGCCTGAATAGTCAGAAAAGCCTTCCTTGAGTTTCACTCTTTTGCTGATTGGACTAACATAAGGTTGGATAAATTTAAGCCAGTTTCTTGCTATGGTGTTGGTTAAGTCTTTTCAAATGAAAAATCATTCTCTCTTTTGACATATTAAGGCAAAGATGGGAATTTCTGTCAATGACTTAAAAAAATGGCCTGGGCTAATCCTGAGAGAATCTCTAGAAGCCAGATCTGAGGGGATCCTTGGAGGTCATCCACTCTGACTTCACCATCTGCAGAGGGGGAAAACTGAGGGCCAGAGTTGCCAAATGACTTCCAGAAAGAAGCAACTGTAGAAGACGAAGGAAACCTCGTCAGCAGGACGATGTCATATTCTGTACACAGGTAGGGGTTACAGAACGGAATGTCCTCCACATTTTCATGAATTCAGTTTTATCCTTCATTAAGATGGGCTTTACCTGTTTCTCTCTTCCCCCTGGAACGAATTGTAATTAATGAGGTTGCTACTGAACTTCCATGGCTAATAAATAATTGCAATACCAGTTATTATTATTTAGTGTATGCTATGTGCCAGAGTAAGACCTCATTAATTATGGACATTATCCCTCATGTGTTTTTTAGATGAGAAAACTAAAGATCAAGGATGTAAACAGACTCCTCTAAGTTCATCTAGAGAACCACAGGCAGAACACAGAGTAGAACTGGTCAGGAGACTAACTCTAAAGCCAATGCTCATAATCACTTCATTATCCCATATTGTCTCTTATTGAAATCATCTTCAGTTTATTTCATTTGCCTGAAACACAGAGGATGGAGGAAAGAATAAGAAGTATTATTCTAAACTGTAACAATTATCCAGTATTAACTTACTAATGGCTTGGAAATTCTGTCCATCTCTGAATTTCTATTATAAAGTCTTTTGGTTTTATGGATTCCACGAGCTTCTTCTATGGCACAGACATAGCCCACAGTTGCATTAACACCACCATCATATGGAAACTCATGTCAGCACCTGGCAGGATTTCTGGGTGTAGCCCACAATAACTTTGAGAAAAGGGAGGGTTTCTTTCCAGACCCCCCTCTTCAACTGGCTGATGCAACATTATTTAAATTTAATTACATTCCATGTAGGATAAAGGCTTTTCCACTTCCAAGGGGGTTTGTGACTGCTCTGCCGCTGAGAATTTGGGGGAGGGTGCAGTTGTGGCAGAGGGAAGAAAAATTACATTATAGCTTGTTTGCTTCTGTTAAGAGATGTAAGAGGAAACTGTTACATCTGGCTCCATTTCCATGCCAAATTCTTTAATTGTTTTGTAATTTGGGAAACAAAAAGTGCTGAAAGACAGCTGGTAGAAATAACTACCATAAATAAAACAAGCTCATAACAGAATCTTAACTCCATCACCAGAGTAATGCATATGTGTATTTCTAACCTCTCACCTCTATGACCACTGGAGGCTTTTTATGGAAACTTCTGATATTGACCTTGTTGCTTTCCTGTTAGAGGGAAAAATATAAAGAGATACAAAAGTCTTACTCCCTAGGCTTGATAGATATCATTAAATAGAAACAGACACTGCTTTATAATAATGTGATGTTCTTAGTACTTTTGGATCCTAGAGCTAAATCCTCTTGATGTAAATTAGGGAAAGAAAATCCCCTGATACAGGAACAGATCTCTAAGACACTGAAAACTAGAAAGTTCGGGAAGCCAGTATCCTGTCTAAGGAGGACCATTCCTGAGAACCATGCAGAATTCTTTAATTCTCTCTGTGCCCTGGAGAGAGGCTCAGCATCCCCACTTTACAGACAGGGCAGCTGAGGACAAGTTAGGTATCTTGCTCTTGTTCTTACAGAGCCAATGAGACAGGACCAATGAGACACTCCTGTCTGGCCTATTGATATCCTTCTCCCATTGCACAGCCTGGAGAAGCCATGCAGAAACTCAGCCTAGGGATGAGGAGGGTGGCAGATGGTGGAGTCCTGGCTTGCTGGATTCGTGATGCAAAACCTCCTGGTCGGAGAGATTTGGGCCAGCTTTTGAAAATGAACCAGTGTTTCTAAGGCTAGAGGCTAAAACTGGGACCGACATTCATCTTCCTTCGACTGGAAAAAGGTCCACCTTAATGCATTCCTACTTTGCATAACTAAACAACATCTAGAAATGGCCTTTGCTCTCCTCCATCTGTAGCTTCTGCCCCCATTTCAAACCTAATTTTACTGAGGTCATACTATACACCAGGCGCTATTACACACTTTGCGTTATCACGTTTAATCTCATAACTACCTGTACAACTAATACTACCACGCACATTTTGCAGACAGGAAAAATGAAACAGAGAGACGGGAAGGGGCCTGCCCAAGGTCACAGAACTATGAAAACTAGAACTGGGACGTAACTGCTGTCAGATTCCAGTAAAGGAGCTATTAGCCCTATTCTTTGTATGACAACTGGCACTGGCGTCCATCTGCTAGATGCCTACTTGTGCCTTCCAGAGTACTGCTAGTCATATCGCATAATCAAAGACCAATGAGTACCAGCCTTTTAATCAAGTCAGGAAACCCGAGTGATTTTTTTGTTGTGTTTTGTTTTACTAGGACCATCTGCAAGTGCAGGAATAAACTGTCTTCAGGCAGAGTGAGGATTTGGGAGTTTTTTCTGTTTCCAACACTGGGCTCCTTGGCTGGTTTCTGAAATTCCTCAGTCAGAGCAGCATTTCATTTTCTGAGGGTTTTGTTCCCTCATCATAAAAACATACCAGGAGAGGCCATCATCCTCAGTGATTAGCAATCACTGATGCCCCCACCCTCTTTGTGACCGAGTGGTATGTATCATTTGCTAAGTGGCAGATTTAAGCTCAGTGTACCAGATTATGAAAAACTTAAGCATCTGAATGATACTGGATCCATCTTTCTATCCCCAATGACTGGTGTGGTGAGTCTGACAGATAGTAGGAGATAAAATATTTGGTTATTTGTATGAAGGATATCTCCATACAAATACACAAGTATTTTATGCAAATAATATCTTGGAAGTATGTGATATGACAGAGAGCTGACTTCTGATGACAGGAAAGGGTGAGAATCACCAGTAATGGCAGCCATATGTTGAATACTTAGTACACATCAGGTGCTGTGCTGAAGCTTCACATAGATAATATAATATGTGCACCACAATGATGTAGGAGGGACTTAATATTGCTATCTCCACCTGTAGGTGAGGATGCTAAAATGGAAGGGAATAAGTAACTTGACCAAAGACTTGGAGCTCAGTGGTGAAATGTAGTTTTATGTCAAGTAACTGGAGTCCAGAGGCCACCCATTTAACCACTGCCTTTACTTATTTATTTGTTAGGTTTATTTATTTATTTTGAGAGAGAGAGGAAGTAGGGGAGGGGCAGACAGAGAGAGGGGAGAGAGAGAATCCTAAGCAGGCTTTGCACTGGCAGCACCGAGCCCCAACTCACAAACCATGAAATCATGACCTGAGCTGAAATCAAGAGTCAGATGCTTAACCAACTGAGCCACCCAGGTACCCCTTAGCACTTCCTTTAAAAGAGAGCCTCATAACAGCATTTTTAAAAATTATTACATCATTCAATTAATTCATTCACTCACTCAACAATGTTTCGAGTGCATTCTTTGCCTGAGGTACTAATATTAGGCACTAGGAATATAAATAAGGTGGAATCCTTCCCCAAGAATGACCATGTTTCCTTTTTTGATGGACCACTATCTGAATCAGGACACAATGTGAGAATTTTCACAGGCTTAGAGAAAATAGAAGGCACAGAAATTTTTTGTTTTGGATATTAAATTATGAAAGATACAAGATATATGCAGTAATTGAGACTACCCACAGTGTCAGAGGACAATAGGAAAAGGGAATTATAAACAAATTGACAAAGAGCACAGGGAAGTGTCATGGAAGGCTTCCTGGGGATGGTGATACTATTTTGTTAGCTAACAACCACATATCTGAAATGGACATGGACCTTACATGAAGGTCATGTAGACCTAAGGATAGTGCAAAATCTTCTAGACATTTTCTGCTACAAGGGGAGGGAAACTTTGTCTGTAAGAGGTCAGATGGTAAATATCTCAGTCTCCACAGGCCATATGGTCTCTGTCACAACTATTCAGTTCTCGTCTATCCTGAAAGCAGTCATAGACAATACAAAATCGAATGGGCATGGCAGCATTCCAAAAACCTTTACTTATAAACCCAAGCCACAGGCTGAATTTGCCCATGGTCTGTAGTTTGTTGACCTTTGTTCTAGTGAGTAAAACTAGAACCCATGATGGATGTATTAGTGTTCCCTTCCCCCAAATTTATGAACACTCACATGACCGGTAGTACTTATCTGGTACAGAAATTGTGGAAAACCAGATCAGCTTCTGATCCCAGCATGCAGTGTGCCTAATTATGACTAACACCTCCCATTCTTATCTGAGAGAAAACATTCTGGGAACAGCAGATGGTGTTGCTATGGAGTCTTCCACATCCTCCTCAGCTGCAGATGTAACTACGCGGGTTGCTGGCTGAAAATGATCAACCAAGTGATGGCTTCTTGGGAAAATATTTAAAAGATTGAAACGTTCTACAGATCAGAAATTCAGAACCATGGTTGATTTTATCAAAGAAAGAGTACCACTAGTAGAAAAAAATAATCAAAGGCACTCACACTACCCAGCTAGAAAACCACCCAAAGGGGGGAAGGTGTAGGCAATTACGGGTAGCCACACCAAGATGACATTATCATTCAGAGGGTCCTCTCAATTTAAGACCCTGTAAAACTGGGTATCTAAACAATAGAAACTATTATATAGTAAAATCATATAACTCTGTATTTATAAATATGACCCATTGGTGTATAACCTATAACTGCATTATTAGAAATGTGGTAAACTCTAAGTTTGCAAAACTTCTTATATTAGGTTCTGGTTTGTGCAGTTGTCCATCAAAAAAGAAAACGTTTAGGAAAGGTCTAACATATTTCTCTGCCAAGCCAAGAACAAAATGTATACTGTTTGACTTTGCATTGATTCTTACCTTATCTTAAACTAGCTTGGGTCCAAAGAGATGACTCTTACTTTGTTCATTTCTGAAATATTCATTTAGGACACACGCCAGCAAAAGAGAAGAGCTACAGGGAGTGTAAGCATTAATGAAGTTATAATCCATGAGAACCTCCCCATTAGCTGGAAACCATTTGAGGTCATTGCTTATCATGGGCAATCCCCCTACTCTATACATTAGCATTAGGTACCTTTGGTACACAGAAAGATACAGTGAAGGGGAAACAAATCTGGAATACAGCAGTGTGTTGATAGCAAGCAAGGGCAGACCCTAGGCAGATGTCAGGACAGTTGAGTCTGGAAAATCACAGGAAAGAATAAGTCTGGTAAAAAATCCTTCAAACGAGAGACAATGATAAAAAGAAAAGCTTTTAAGTGGCAAATAATCATGGATAATGTCATCTTCTTAAGGTGCTCTCTGCTCTACTAAGGAACAACAGTGAGATCCACCAAGCTTAGCTTATTTGGACGGAGGAACGTGAGTTTATGAAGCCTGAGTTTGGGCCCATCCCTGGCATCTGTTTTGTTCTGTTTTTCCTCATCATCTATATTAAAGTGTTTTAGATATCAGATGTGTAAGTAACTGTTGAGGAAATTAAACAAATATGTTATTGATTTGGGAAGTGGGAAATTTTAGGCAGAAAAGATGAGTCTTCAAAAGGAGAAATACCTAATTCTTACAAGATTATGGAAAATAATTCCACTGATAATATAATAATAATAATAAAAGAACACTTAGTACTGAATTTAACCAGAGAAGCTTAAGACGTCCGTACTACAAAACAGTATAAAACATTATCGAAAGAAATTAAAGATCTAAATAAAGGAAAAAATCTGATTTTCATTAATTGGAAGACTTGATATTGTTAAGATATTAATTAATAATACTAATTAAATAATACTAACTTCATTAATTGGAAGTCTTGATATTGTTAAGACTCCCCAAATTGATCTACAAATTCCACACAATCCTTATCAGAAGTTCCAATTGCTTTTTCAATCAGAAATAGACACACTGATCTTAAAATTCATAAGAAAAGACAAAAGATCCCAAATACTCAAAATAATCCTGAAAAAGAACAACAAATTTTCGGGCCTCATAACTTATTGTAAAGCTACTGTAACCTGGTTTGGTGTTGGCTCTAGAGCAGGCATGCAGATTAAAGGAACAGAACTGATAGTCAAGAAATAAACCCATGCACTGTGGTAGCTTTTCAGCAAGGATGCCCAAATCATTCAGTGGGGAAAGAAGGGTCTTTTCAACAAAAGGTGCCAAAACAATTGGATATTCACATGCAAAAGAATGAATTTGGCTCCCCGTCTCAGACCATATATGAAGATCAACTAAAAATGGATGGAAAGCCTAAATGTAAGAGCTAAAATTATAAATAATTATAACAAAACATAAGGTATGACTGTAAATGATAAGGTATTAGACTTCTCAGATAGGACACTAAAACCACAAGCAATCAAAGACAAAATAGATGCACTGGACTTCATCAAAAAATAAAAATGTTTTCATGCCAAAGGACACTATCAAGAAAGTGAGAAGACAACTTACAGAATAAGAAGAAATATTTCCAAGTCACCTTTCGTGAGTCTTGCATCCAGAACATACACAAAACTTTTATAATTGAACAATATAATGGCAAAGAAGCCAATTAAAAAGTAGACAAAGGATTTGAAACACATTTCTGCAAAGAAGATATAAAATGGCTAATAAGTACACAAAAAGATGCTCATTATCATTCATCATTAGGGAAATGTATTGAGAAAGTACAGTGGGAATACTCCTTCACACTCCCTAGGATGGCAGTTATCAAAACAACAACCAGAAAACACGAAGTGGTGGTCAGGACATGGAGCATCATACACTATTGACGGAATGTAAAGTAGAACTGGCCACTTTTGAAAACAGTTTGGCGGGTGGTTTCTTAATGAGTTGAGCATAAAATTACCATGTGACTCAGCAATTCCAGTCCAAGGTATACACCCAAGAACACTAAAAACATATGTTCACAAAAAAACTTGTAAATGGATACATGTAGCAACATTATTTAGAATAACCAAGATGTGGAAATCATCTCAAGTTCCACTTGACTATGGAAATCACTCAAGTTCCAGGAACAGATGATCAATAAACAAAATGTGGGACATCCAAACAACAGAATATTCAATGCAGCCGTAAAAAGAAATGAAGTCCTGGAACATGCAATAATACGGATGAGCCTGGAGAACATTATGCTAAGTGGTAGAAGTCAGACACTAAAAGCCATAGATTACATGTTTCCACTTATATGACATATACAGAATAGACAAATCTATAGAGACACAAAGCAGATTAGTGGCTGCCAGGGAATGGGGTGGGGGCGGGGAGACAATAGAGGTTAAGTGCTGATGGGTCTGGGGTTTCTTTTTTGGGGTGATGCAAACGTAATGGAATGACAGCAGCAATGGTAACATAATAGAGTGAATACACTAAACACCACTGAAGTATCTCCTTTACAATGGGAAATTTTAGGTTTACGTGGCTAGTATCTCTATCAACAGAGGACTATGAAGGAATGCTGGTCCTCAAATGGATAAAATCAGGGACCTTCTTCAAAGTGTGCAAACAACTGATTAAGGGCATATAAAAGAAGAAATAAAAAATTAAAAGAATAAATACATTTGGATAGCTTTGTATCTAAAGTGGAATGACCTAGATATAAAGTTAGGTTTGCTAAGGGTTTAGATAAACTAACGGATATGAAAGGAGATTCTGAACAAAACAGGGAAGCAAACAAACAAAAGAACAAAACAAAACAAAACAAACTAAAATATTGTGGGCTTATGGCAAACACAGAGCACAGCTATGCTCTTCTGTGAAATGGCCTGTGCCTTTATTATCATCATCAGTAATATTATTGCTGTCTCAGAGAGAAATAAGAGATGGGGATATTCCAGGCTGATGGCATGAGACATTCTTATTTTCTAATGAGCTAATCCGTATTCTTAAGTAGGTTAGGGGCTTTTTCCCATCCACAGGGCCTCGAAATCCAATTTTACTTGAAGCACATCTATCTATCTATCTATCTATCTATCTATCTATCTATCTATCTATCTATCTATCTTAGATAAGGAAAGTCTTCTGTCTGGAACTGGTTCTCAAAAAGGCAGATGACTAATAGAAGCGTGCTCACTTTGAACTAGTTAATCAGAAACACAACTATAGGATGTTAAGTCCTAGCAGGGCTGAGACGGCAAACATGAAGCTGTGGTACCACCAAGTCCTCCTACCCTGGTGCCTAAGGCTGCACCGCTACCTGCTAACTGAGCGCTTTCTCCCTTGGGCTCAGCACCAGGTCTCCTGTTTCTCTTAGTGCGGCACTCCAGGCAGAAAGGACCTGGCCAACTGAGTTGGTAACCCAGAGGAAACTGATGTACACATTTTCCCTGTAGGCTCTCCTCCCGATGACGTTAAGGGGAACGAAGAAAGAAGCACAGTGTTAGAAACATGTGCTTGTCTGTCTATGGTGTAAGTTCCAGTTTAGTTTCAATATCTGAATGGCAGATCCATAAAGGGGAAGACTTGCTTACAGAGGTCCACACTGTGGGAAAAAGCCTGGGCAAGGCATCCCAGAAGCCACTTCTTAGGGGTAAACAGGCCAAATGAGATACCCCAGTGTGACCGGTCAGGTCAACAGAAGAGCAAAATAAAGAACTCTTTTCACTCCTACTAGTCAGGAAAAGCTTTGTAGTTAAGATGGCATTTTCATCGGGCCTTTGAAGAAAGGGGAAACATGGTGGAAACTTTGGGGAAAAGCAGAATGTGAGAACGCATGGAACGGACAAGCGAGGAAAGAGTGATCTGTATCAAGGGCGGCAGGCATATACTGGCAAGCACCAACGGAGAGGCTGCCAGACCAGGAGAAATGCCTCTGAGAACTAGCAGTCACTGGGACAAGGTCAACTTAAACAAATATTATTTCCATCTTTCTTCCTTTTTATTTCCTTCTTCTCTCCCTTTTATCCTTCATTTCTTTCCATTTCCCACTTGTACTCATTAAATGATTACCAGATTCCACCACGTGCCAGGCACTGTTCTGGCATTAGCGATAAAGAATACAAAACAGCAAAGTCCCTGTCCTCTGCCCTATCCGTGGACATAGACATCAAGGGGAGGAACCACGAAGGGCAGACTTGTCTGGGACATCATGAGAACAATACTCTGGAAGAGCGGAGAAGATCCAGCAGCTGTGTGTGTCCGTGCATGTGCAGGCATGCACGTGTGTGTGTGTGTGTGTGTGTGTGTGTGTGTGTGTACACACAGGGAGAGGATAAGAAAGAAACACACTGCAGTTAAAATATTCCAGGCAGCTAGCAATGTGCAAGGACCCTGAGCTGGGATTGCTTGTGTTTTTGGAAAGGCTAGGGCTAAGGACTGATGAGGTGAGTACGGGGACAAGGTCAGAAAGGATCTGGGGGCACTGTCATGTTTAGGCGCTTGAGGAACAAGTCTAATACAGGAAGAAAAAGTGGAAAGACAAGATGGTCAGCCCTTGGAGGAACATGAATACTAACTGAGGTGCCTCTTGAAAAATGCCTCTCTTTATCTCATAACTTTTTTCTTCAGTGAAGCAAGGAGGACTCACAAAGGCAGAAAAACAAAGTGAAAAGTCAAGCACCATCTTCATGCAGCATGCTAATTCCCAAATCTTCGATACCACACCTAAAAAGTATCGTGCCCCAAATATTAAATCCCTACTTGCTAATAAAGGACCTTCTTTTCTCGGCAGAGAAGCTCTCCAGCACGCCCTGGTATGGGTCTTAACTCAGATGTAATCATGGGCTAAAAGAGGGAATCTAATAGCAATGTTTTACTCTAAATGACTCGTCCACAACTGAAGCCACTTGTCTGCACAAGCAAACGAATAAAACCGAGTCATAAACCTCCCTTCACTGACTTTGGAAACAGGAGTGCTGGGTGATGTATCTGTGGTCTGAGGAATCTGAGGATAAATCAACGGGCATAAAGTCAGCGCTCGCAGGGCTGCCACTGTATCCCAGGCTCACCCTCCACAGGCATCAATGATGGCAGAAGTTTGGGGGAGAATTGGGGGGAGCAAAGCCATCTTACAGCTTATCACCAAAGCAACTAGAGTGTGAAGAAATCACCAGCATCTCTTCCCTGTCTACTCACAGCTAAACCACTCCTACCTGGAACGCCCACTTTCCCAGTTCTGTAGGATCAAATACTCCCCATTCCTTAAAGGCTGGGTCCTCATTCACTCAGCAAAGAAATACAATTTATCTGTGCTTCTCTCTTAGGATATGTGCACTTGTAACCAAGTAGTACAGTTATGAGATGAGGCACAGTGGTTATGAGCTATAAGAGAGAGACTTAGTGGTTTTACATCCTGGAATTACTTCTAATTCTGTGTATGAGTTTTTACTTATATTTTCTGCATCTCAGTTTCCCCCTGCTGTAAAACTGATCTCATCCTGGTAGAAACTTCATGGGGCTGGCTTATTTTGAAGGTGGAATGGGTTAATGTATATACAACATTTAGAGTGCTTCCTGGATTCAATATGCTTCTTATTTTTATTTTTATTTTATTTTCTTTAAATGTTTTATTTATTTCTAGGAGAGAGAGACAGCGTGAGCAGGGGAGGGTCAGAGAGAGAGGGAGACACAGACTCTGAAACAGGCTCCAGTCTCTGAGCTGGCAGTCAGCACAGAGCCCGATGCGGAGCTCGAACCTACGAACCGCGAGATCATGACCCAAGCGAAAGTCGGATGCTTAACCGACTAAGCCACCCAGGCGCCCCGCTTCTTATTTTTATGATGATGAAAATGGTTATTTGTGTTTGGTTTTCACTCGCCTATGAGGCGGTAAATTTCTTGATGGCAGTAGTTACTTTTTGTCCACCTGTAAAGCAGGGCCATTTAAAGGGTCTGGGAACCACAGCCAGAATTAGACATAAGAATTTCAGTCCAGCTGCCTATTAGCTCTGCGTTTAGGCAATGGCATAGAAAGCCAAGAGCTTGACCAGCAATTAATGAATATTTAGTATTTGAACAGAGTACCTAAAGATCATGTAACCAAAGAAAACCAGATGCCTCCATTCCTAGCAGACACAGTGAACTTGGCATAGTACAATGAGAGAGCTAAGTGGATTAGACAAAATAACATACATATTTATATCTAGAGTATCCTATTTCTAGCTCATTTTCCTTGAGTAGAATATATGCCTAGTAGACACTAACGCTTCTAGGTCTCTATCCTCTACCCCACCTGGGAATGTCTGTATAGACACCAAGCCAAGTCCATGTCCTACATGTAACAGGTGCTTGACAATTGTGTGTTTAATCGATTGAATGCCAATTTGTAGCCAGGGATGTCAAATTGTAAATAGGTATATAAAATTCAGGGCTATAAAGTACCACCACATTTGCATCTAGGCTAATGATCTGAGTGCATCCTGCTCTGCTGATGGACATACGTCTTCTACATCCTGTTTTACTGGGAAAAAAAAATCCCATGGAACAGATGTTTTCCTTTAGCAACAATCTGTGATCAAAGATGATAGTGTAACTTGCACAAGGTAATACCATATTTAAATGCTCATGGAGTATTAAATATTCCCCTGAACATTAAACATATGTACTTCTCATATTTGGGTTTGTTTATTTACTTATTCACCTACGAGTTTAAACAATTTATTTTTTGTCTTTTGACATAGGAAAGGGAATGGGGTGGTGACAAAATAGAGACGGTCTAAATAGTTTCCTGTCTGAACTGACAATTTTCTAAGTTGAAAGGACCTTAAATAGCTCAAGGCAGAAGTAAATTTTAAAGAGCTATGATGCTTACACAGAGGTAGGGAATTTTAGAACATTATTTACAGTTCTTCTGGATGCTTCTCAAGCAGTCACTGCCTCTTGCAAGCTCACAGGATCTACTTTCTTCTATTCCTCATGCTCACTCTGTTTACTCCCCATCTCAGGGACAGTCACCTCACCTTCCACCACCAGTGACCATTCATTAGTGCTCTCCAACACCCTTCACTTGTGGGAGCACATCACCTCACTTCATCATCCCACCAGAGTTATGAGGCAGATCTTATTCTCTCAATCTTATAAATTAAGGAAGACAATCAGAGAGGAAAAGTGACTTGGCTGAGATCACCCGCTCAGCAGGTGGCTGAGCCAGTTCCCTTTACAAGCGAGACCAAACCTCTCAAACCATGACTTAATTATCAGTATTCAATTTCCTCCACAATTATAGTCTTTGGCCTTTTATGCTTTCTTTTTTTCTCCCTTGCTTGCTCAGCAAATTCATCCTTGGATGTTTTCATGAAAAAGCTTCTATTCAATTTGGAATGTTTGCTAACCCCAACACTAAATCTATATGAATGATGATTAGCTCAGAATGTATGAGGTATGAGTCTCAACTAACTTACCATTGCCCATGCTTCTCTATCTCCTTTCCTTGCAAAGACTGTGTAGGGGATATCATGGCTAAAAACCCAACGTCTACTCCACGAAGCTGATCTTATCCATATTGAGAGAGGCTCAGGGACTGGGGTATAAGGTAGAGGTGCGAAGTCAGCTGGGGTCAGCAATACATGAAGAGGGAGTTTCTGATGGTTCTTGGGACAGCAAGTCAGGCTACTTGTCTATCACTGGACACAAATAAGGAAGCAGTTAGACACAGTTGCCACCATCCTATGGCCCAGAAGGGAATCAGCACAATGCTATGGGTGACAGGCCCGAAGTCCAGAAAGAATCAAGTCTATGATGACACTGAGAGCTACTGAGTCAACCAAACCTGGAGTGTGACTTGCCTCAAGTTCATCTGTCAGATGCAAATAGGTTTCTTTCTTTATGTCTGCATATTTTGATATCTGCTGCAAAAAAAGCATGATACTGGACAGAGATTTTAGTCTTTTTCCATTTATATACACCTGAGTCCTTGAAGATAACTTTCAGTTTTCCTCTTCTTTATTTATAAAACAATCCTATCAGCATCACCTCCATCTTTTCATACAGTGATTCTTCTTTATCAAACACGTCTGTAACAGTGGTTCTCAACGAGGAATATTCTTGTCCCACAAGGGACATAGTATCTTCAGTTGTCTCAACTGAGGAGAGGAGGATGCTACTTAGGGCATCTGATGGACAGTGGCTGAGGATGCTGTTTGATATCCTGCAATGCCCAGGACTGTCCCCCACAACAACAATGATTTACCCATCTCCAAATGTCAATAGTGCCAAGGCTGAGAAACCTGCTCTGGAAAGAGGCACACTGGTCATTATGATGGTCTCTGTGGACAGGAAATGGGTAGCTACAGCAGATAGTGCCAAAACTAAACAATTACCCTAAAACAAATCATTAAATTAGTTATACAGTGTTCATGAAGGTGGGGAATTTTTTATTTATTAAGACACAAATGCAATTTTTCTTGTTTTAAATCCAGTGTATTTCTTCTTGCAAGGCAATGCCACACTCTGTCCAGTCACCTGCCCTGGGATGCTACTAATGGCCTCCTGCTGATTGCACTTCCCAGATCTCTCTCCACTAAAATGCATTTTTCCCCATGTGATTTCTTTGCTTAATAAGTTATGATACTTTTCTTGCCCTTCAAATCCTGGCTCCATTCCTGTCTATTTTATATTATACTTACCTGACAATAACAAATTTCATGAATTTTCAAGGTCTAGACAAAATTTCATTTATTCCATAAACTCTCTAATCATTTCAGTCCATGATGATCTATTTTCTTTCTGCCTTTTGTTACATTTAGTGCCAAAGAATTCAATGGAATACTTTGAAAATTATTCAGCATTAGGGTTTTCCCCATGGATAATAAAGTCCACAATGGAGGTTAAAGAACTATATATTTTACATTGTTCTTCCATTGTCCGTAGAATCAGCCAAAGTAGTAGGCACACTGGCATTCAAAATACTTGCTAATAAAATACACACATGCACATGCAAATGCATACATGCCAGCTGGTCCTCCAACTAAGGAGGCAAACTTTCATGTGAGAAAAAAAGAGAAGAAAAATGACCCCCCTACACTTGAATATGTAACACAGATATAGGAGATACATCAGAATCTCCTTCCATAAATATTTTTTCACAGAACCACACCATCTAATTCTGAATTTTCCAGTTATATTTTATGACATGGTAACAAGTATTCCCTAAAAAAGGAGTTCCATGGTCAACCTAATTTGGCAAAGAAGTTAAATAAAATCAAATGTGTTTCTCTATTGCAGAACATCTCTGAATATGCTAACATCAATACCCAAGAGAGGGACAGAGTATGCCGTATTTTTAAGATGGATATCACTCAGACATTTTTGAAGAATTCTTGACAGTTTTAAAAATGCTGATCTAAACTAATGCTCTCATTTTTCAAATTGAGAAGCTGGAACTCACATGACACAACGGCTAATTAGTTACTGAACCAGGATCTGAAGCTGGGTTTCCTGCTGTAGACTCCTTCCTCATTGCCTTTATCTTGTCACCTCAACTCTATCCGTATGCTCCACTGTAGGTCTCAGCCACCCACACAAGCTTCCATCTCCAAATCTGCATGACAAGCTGAGCATGTGTGATCCCCATTTGCTAGATGACAAAATTAAGGTCTCAAGAGGCTTAGGATCTTGGTCATAGCCCAAGGCTCTCGACTCCATGTTAATCCATTGTTTTTATTACATTTCTTTTTCTTTTCTCTGCAGTAACAGAAATGACTTTTTAAAAATTTTATTTATTTATTTATTTATTTATTTATTTATTTTGAGAGAGAGAGAGAGAGAGAGAGCGCGCGCACAAGTGAGCATGAGAGGAAGAGACAGAGGGGGAGAGAGAGAATTCTAAGCAGGCTCCACTTTGTCAGTATAGAGCTTGACACAGGGCTTGAACTCACAAATGGTGAGATTATGACCTGGGCCAAAATGAAAAGTCAGAGATACTTGACTGATGGAGCCATCCAGGCACCCCTAAAATGACTTTTTAAAAATATTTATTTATTTATTCTGAGAGAGAGAGAATGTATATGTGTACATACATGAGCAAGGAAGAGACAGAAAGGGAGAGAGAGAGAATCCCATGTAGGTTCTGCACTATCAGTACCACAGTCCAACACAGGGCTCAAACTCACAAATGGTGAGATTATTCCCTGAGCTGAAATCAAGAGTCGGACACTGTACCATCCAGGCGCCCTGAAATGACTTTTTGATAAAGCTTGGGTGTGGGGAGGTATAATCTACTGTATGCTGGTATTAAAACACATAGTAGTCTCATTATATTATTAAGTATTTCATTTCATGGGATATATACCTAAATAAAAAAAATTACTATCCAGAATAATGGAATACTAAAACAAGGATGGATATGAAGAACTATCTGGTCCAATCTCCTTATTTCACAGTCAAAGGAAGTGATGTGCTAAAAGGAGACACAGCTTACAGAGTTAGCGGCAGAGCCAGCGCTTGAATAGCTTACATAGTCAGAAGACTCCATGGGCCAGCTCTGTGACATCAGGACAGTCACCTCACCTTGCTAAAATCTTTCCTTTCCTAAAAAGTGAGGCTATTCATATTGACTTCTCCATGTTAAGATTAAGGGAAACAAAGGAAAGGCAACCTAATGTGGTCAGTGATAATAGCAGTTATTAGTATCACTGCTAGAGGTATTGGCTTTAACCATGTACATGTTGAAATTAATATCAACAAATACCATCATTGCTATTACCTCCTGAAGAAATATCCCAGCGTCCATATTTATGGGGGAAATTGTGTCCCTGTCTAGCATAGTTACTTTTTCTTTGGCCTTTTCAGAAACCTACCTTTTACTTTCTTGGCCAAGCGTAAAACCAGGCTGACCTTTATTTTTGTTTCACTCCTGCTAACATGTCAACACTGTATTTACTTCACATTGGGTGGGAACAAAACTCAAATGAATCCATGGACTAAACAACAGTGAGCAGTGAGGCCTAGGATTGATGGAAATATACCTGTTTACCCAGAAACCTTTCTATTCAACGTTCTGAAGACTGTGGGATGGCAAACACGCTTCACAAGAGCCTTGTGTAGAGGCTGAACGTAAGGTATCTAATAACGCAGAAAAAGCCATTTTTACCATCACCCTTTTTTAAAAAAATATTTTTATTTATTTCTAGGAGAGAGAGAGAGAGACAGCGTGAGCAGGGGAGGGTCAGAGAGAGAGGGAGTGACAGACTCTGAAACAGGCTCCAGGCTCTGAGCTGGCAGTCAGCACAGAGTCCGACGCGGGGCTCGAACCCATGAACCACGAGATCATGACCTAAGCGAAAGTCGTATGCTTAACCGACTAAGCCACCCAGGCGCCCCTACCATCACCCTTGATAAACATCTTTTACTTTTCTCCCAGTCTCTTGCTGGATTCTTCTTCCCGTCCTTAAACAACAGTTATTACAATATTGTCCTGTCCCAATCTGGGGGGTGGGAATTTGTAATTCTGAAAATTCTACTTTAAGAAGAAAATGCTGCTTCTGTTTACCCAACCCCACCCCTTGCTCTGAAACCTTCTGAAGCCCTCACTTAGGGTTATGTCGAAGGCTTGGACTGAGAAGAATGGATTGTAGGGAGCCTACCACCCATGTATAGATATTCCAGACTTGCAGGGAAAAAAATGACTGAAAACGGAATTTTGTAATCTGGCAGTCCTCAAGTAATTCTCTTCAGAGATGTAAATGATATCCAGGTAAGTTGAGTGATCTGTCCAAAGTTCCCACAGGAAATTACCTACAGGGCTAAGGATTAGAAGGCCACTCTTTACTAGCCAGGCTAGCTCTTTAATGCCCAATTTTCAAATTTCTCCCTGGACTAGTGAAAGGCAAGATAATGTTATATCTTGCCTGTTGCTTCTCTTTGATATCCTTGCTAACATCAACTTGACTAGGGGATATCACTTTGACTATATAACCACTCCTTGGTTCACCTGCAGTTCAGGTCCCCCTCTTTATTTCTGTAATACACACTCATCTTGTTCCCCAAAGAGGAAAATTAATTTAGAAAATCCCTCTTCACTGGAATACACCCAGCTGAGCTTTCCAAGCTGCTTCTTGAAGAGATGTTGTTAATCTCTTAAGTCCTTTAATGACAAAATTGCGCTGGAAATGGAGCCAGTCCATGCTTTGGACAGTCTCCGAGGGTCTACCACAGTTTGTGGAAGTTTCCCTACAATCACAGAACAGCCACTTCACTGGCCATGTTTTGGATGTTTTTCCTGAGAGGAAAGCCATAGAAGTGGGTCCAGAAATTGCCAGCTCAGAGCATCAAAGACTACCTTTGGGTCCCAGGGAATATGACAGACATCACCTATGATAAGGATCACTCAAGTGCTTACTATGTGTGAATCCATGGCATTTGGCCTAGACTCTTAACTTTTATTATCCCATTTAATCCTCACAACCAACCCAGATGTTGGGTATTATTATTATCTCTAGTTTGCAGACAGGGATCCTGTGGCTCAAAGAGTTAGTGACTTGCCCAAAATAAAGATGCCCAAACTCTAAATGGATTAGACTTACAGCACATGTCCTCCACAACACTGTAATTCTGTCCAATTTCCATACAAGTACTATAATTCAGGAGTGCTATTTTACTGAACTTTTCAATGAAAGGGATCTGAACTCACATGATATTTAAAACTGAGTAGCACTTAGGAAGCATCTGTTGAATGAATGGATTCTCTTGCATTCTTTCTACTTCTACATCAGTGGTTGTCAACAAGGGGACTTGCGGTTGTTACGACTGGTGTATATGTATGGTGCTACCGGCATCTACTGGGTAAAGGCCAGTGATACTACAGTCACTGGAGGGGTCCTCATAATAAAGGACTTTCCAACCCCAAATGTCAATGGTGCTGAAGTTGAGATAGATGTCCTAGTCTAGATGAAGACAGCCAGGGCTTCTCTTGATATATAAGCAGCTGCTTCTGCCTGGAGACATTTCTTAGACTCAGAATCTCCTCTGGCTTCTAGATCTAGGACTTTGCCTTGCCTTGATCTGTATTTCAGGCTTTGGTCTACATCTTGGGTAACTGCCTCTGTATTCCTGAATTCACATACCTAGGTCATATGGTCTACAGGTTCTACTCTCAAAGACGGGAGGACTAGTACTCAGATCTCCTGTTTTGGAATTCTTGCTCTGTAGTTGCCCCTATTTGCTGTGATTCTCTAGGCAATTCTTTCTGGCGAGTCGGTGCTTTGAGGCAGCCAAGCAAAATTCAGGAGGTCTGTTACTATTAAGGAGAGAGCATGGACTAGAGGCTAAGGCTTGCTTTAAATTCAGAGTGCCTGCATGGGAAGGCTGGCTGCGTGGCTTATTAGCTTGAAAACAAGTTACTCCATCTCTCTGAGGCTCACCTCTCCGTTTTCTTACCTGTAATGGAGGGGTAATAATAGTTCCCACTTCCACTGGGTTGCTAGAAGCAGTATATGAATTAATATGTGTAATGCATATTACCTTGACAGTATATGAAGGAGTGCTTCACTTAATTTTTTTCCAGAAAGCTGGTTGCACTTACACAAGCTAGTTTCAGAAAGTCAGGTTGCACTCCCATAATGCAGATACATCATTCTGATAAATTCCTGCATTTAGATGTGGAATGCAAAGGTGACTATGTTTAATATACCCAATGCAAACTAAACTACCTTGAAAGGTAAGCCAGTTATTGTAAATAGGAGAAATGGTTGGATGAAGACAAAAAGAAGTGGTGGGGCCTGTGTCAATCTGGGGATGGTGTGGCTTGCCAAAAGGCATTAAAAAATTAACATCATCCACTTCTTCCTAAAACACACACATACTTCTACATATGCCTGTATGTGTTCACACACACACACACACACACACACACACACACACACATTTCCTCTAAAGTGAACCTGTTGTTTTGTAATTTGTTAATTTCTCCCCAAAGTTTTAATAACTCCGTCTATACAGGTATCCTTTTTTCCATAGAAGCTACCTATAGTCACTTGCCCAAAGTAAAGTTGCTCAAACTCTAAGTGGCCTCAGGCCCAGAGTAGTCGGACTCAGAAAGTGTTATAAACAAATACATACAGAGCCAAACAGAAGTCATCTTTCCAAACACAGAATGGAATCCTCTGACCTTAGTATACAGTGAAACCCTCCTTTCCTTCTTACCTCTTCTAAGACCAACTATTCGGCAATCGATCCTGGAACTTCTGTTAGCATCTTCAGGATGGCTTGTGTTTAAAGTTGTAAATATTCCGGGGGAATGGGGAAAATGTATGTTTCACATCACCAGTTTGACTCCAAGTATATTGGGGAGAGGAGGGAGTGCTTGCACACAGGAGGCAGGCAAAAAAACCTGTTTCCCCCCCTAATTTTGCCATTAATATTCTGTCTACTGCCATGATCAACCCATCTTGAAATACACTATATTTTTTACACTCACCAGCCTTTGAAATCTGTGGCATTTCACTAAAGGCAAATGTTTCACTGATGATTAAAATATAACAGTTAGCCACTATATATTGAATATTCAACAGATGCCTACCATAATACGAGTCACTTCTCTAGGAATAAAATATGGAGTGACATGGCACTAGCTAAATCCTCAGGAATAGCTTTATGTTGCAGAAAGAAATGAGACTTTAGGAACAGAAAGATCTGGTTTCCACTTCTGGTTTCCTCATTTGCCAACTCTGTGGCCTTTGGTGAATTATTTAACTTTTCTAAGGCTTTATTTCCTTGTATGTAAAATGTGCATGTAATGATTTTTACTGTATAGTATTGCTACTAAGTAGAAGATTAAATAGCATATGCATGGTTAGCAGAGTTCCTGACACACATTAGGGGCTCTGTAAATGGTAGATTTCATTTCCCTCTCCTTCTCATGGTACCTTCCTCCACTGCCCTCCATTCACGCTAAGCATTTAATTTATGATCTTGACAAGACCAACATACTTAAAAAAAAATTCCAACAGAAATCCAAGAATCATAAACTGAGTCCTCTCTTTCTCTTCTTGTGCTCCCAGTGGTTGCCTCAGTAGGTCTAGTACCTTCAAAATATGTTCCAAGTCTCTCTACTCTCCATCTTCTCTGCCACCATCCCATTCAGAGTTGTCATTATATCTCTTTTGGACCACTGTGCAGGTCTCCCCCAATACTCCTCAATCCTTCCTATGATCCATTTTTTACACATCAGTCACAAAAACAACACATACCCTTTCCCAGCTTAAAATCCTCCCCAGAGGGCTCAATTGGGTGAGCATCCAACACTTGATTTCAGCTCAGGTCCTAATCTCATGGTTTCATGTGTTCGAGCTCCACATCAGGCGCTGTGCAATGAGAGCCTACTTGGGATTCTCGCGCTGTCTCCCTTACTCACGCTCTCTCTGTCTCTCTCAAATTAAATAAATAATCTTTAAAAAAAATCCTAAGCCTGGCTCTCTAGCTCAGTTAGGATAAAACCCCAGCCCATCAACATTACCTACGCAGCTTAGGTTGTAGCTGTCATAATCAACAAGTTGTACTCAGCTTGTACAAATCTCGTTTCCAACTGCATTAGCCTTCTTTCTGCTCCTTGCACATGTCAAGCCTTAGAGCCTTGCATTGACAGTCCTTTGACTTGAAACATCTTCCTCCTTGTTCTTGCCATGGCTAGCTTCTTTGTGTCTCAGAAATATTCTCTATAACAACAACATCTAAATTAGACCCTCCTCTGTCATCTGTCACCATCTCTTCATACTCTGTCTTTTTCATAGCTCTTAGAAACGACTGATACTTGTTTTTTTGTTGTTTATCTCCCTGACTAGATTGTTAACTCCACAGAAACAAGAAAATGTTGATCTTTGGAAAAACTGCACTTCCAAGCCCATAGTCTCCTGCAAAGCACCCAGGGGTTGCTCAAGATATCTTTGTGGAAAAGGTAAACAATTGACTGCCACTAAATTCTGTAGGGCCCGCATGCTGGGGAGAAGGCAAATGGGTGAATACACTCTGCTGCCTTACTGCTTCTATCATGGAGAATCAGGATTGGCCAGCACTTTGGTATGTGAGGAGACAAAGCAGCAAACTCTAATGCAAAGTAGGGATCGATACGTCTTAAAATGTTCATGAGTTTAAGGTCCTACCAGTGCACAGAATCACTTAGGGTCTAGGATTATTAAGTAAATATTCAGGGAAAATTAGGCATTAAATGTGTATTTAAGTGATGTGGCTTAGGGGTTCCTGGCTCTCTCAGTTGGTGAAGAGATAACTTTAAAAAAATTAAAAACAAATAAAAGTAATATGGCTTGGCCAAGGGTATACAATCAAAAAGGAAGATATCTCTTGGAAGATATCTAAGTACTGCCACAAATATAGGTATGGAGGAAACAACAAAACAAAGCAAACAAAAACAACAACAATAACCATTTAGTGTACTAATGACCTTCCTCTGAAAAAAATGGTAATTTTTACCACTCTCTTAAATAATTTGCTATTAAATATAGGGATAAATGATAAATAAAATATAGTAGCTTCCTATCATCTGAGTGCCAAGAATGTGCTAAAGACTGTGCTAAGTGCTTTACATGCAGTATTTCTACCTTATCTGCAGCCATACCAAATGTGGGATAATTAAACAATATGACATCATGGCCAAGGTTATGGACTCTGCAGCTGGATGTCTGGGGTTAAAATCTGAACTATTTTTAAAGCTTCGGGCAAATGAAAAACCTCTCAGAACCTGTTACCCATGTTTTGAAGGGGGTTATACATGTAAAAGAGAAAATGTATTATTCAGTTAATGTTCTACATGGTACTTGCAGGATTCTTGACTCTGTGAGCTCATGTTCACATTTTACAACTGAGGAAAATGAAGCTATGACAGGTTCAGCAATTTATCCGAGACCTACCTCGTCCCAAAGACTATGTTTTTTTTCCCAATATATCTTTATGCCCTTCAAAGGAAATCCATCTTTTGAAATGTGGCAGAGTTAGAACACACAAAAAGAGGGTGACCCATGTGTGCCAAGTCCAGTAGGCACATTTTCCTTCTACGGCCCCTAGAATCACCTCTCAACACACAAAGGCTGGACACAAATATGGGCAGTGTAAGAGGTGTCTTCTTTGCTATTATTTAAGAAGGGCTTCATGGCGTTCTTTGGCAAGGTCTCCCCAAAGGCTCTGCTAACGGGCCACAAATTAATATTTTGACTTTTGAGTCCCCTATAGTCCTTTGCCATAATACACATGCCAACTGCATTTAATATATGAAACTATTAGCTGTTAGTTATAGCTTGACTAGAGTGAAATTCCAATTAAGAATTACTTAGAAAAGAATTAAGAACAGAACAGAGAAACTGAGTAAGATAAAGGGATAGGACAAACCTTGAAAAACTGGACAAGGGCAGGATTCCACAGTAGGCATGTTTCTCTTCCCCAATTCCTTCCTTCCTTTCCTACCTCCATTCTTTCCCTCCCTTTCTCATTTCCTCTGTCCATTTATTCAATACTAATACTTTATGGAACACCTGCATAAAATGCATTCAAATGTTTAACAAAACAACGCTAAACAAACAAAAGTAGCTAAGAGACTTTTAAGTGTCACATAAGAGATGAGACGGGGCAAGAAGAAATGAAGGTGCCTTAATTCACATGAAGTCTCCAAATTTAATTCACATTAAGTTCACAAACGCTTTCTGAGTATCTGTTCTGTATAAGATCCTGGGAACAGAGCAATCACTGAGTTCTAAGAACAGAGATGAGAGATTGAAATGGCAGGAAACTCACAGGCTATATCTCCAGGCAATCATGAAAGGGAAGTTTCTAGATGTAGGAAGTAAAAATCATTCTGGATGCTCATCCTTGAATAGGCCAAGATAACAGAGTCAACAGAATAAGGTATCAAAAGAAAGCAACAAACACAAAAGCAAAGCATATTCAATTCCAAATTCTGGTCAGTTCTCTTGGAAATAACAACTTTTCAATGCAATTTTTCTCATCTGCTCTTTAAATACTTGCTTTCTTCCTTTAAAAAAATAAAATGAGGGGCGCCTGGGTGGCTTAGTCGGTTAAGCGTCCGACTTTCACTCAGGTCATGATCTCGCGGTTCGTGGGTTCGAGCCCCGCGTCGGGCTCTGTGCTGACGGCCAGCTCGGAGCCTGGAGCCTGTTTCAGAGTCTGTGACTCCCTCTCTCTCTGACCCTCCCCTGCTCACGCTGTCTCTCTCTCCTAGAAATAAATAAAACATTTAAAAATAAATAAATAAAATGAATTGGTCTAAATGACATCATTCTAACATCTAGCGGAATCACTGTCAGCCAACCACTCATTTTACCTTGTTCAAAGGCAGTTACACCAAATCAATTATTCTAAATACATGGGGATCTGAAAAAATTAAAAAAAAATTATTAACCAAGAATTCCTTCTGGAAGTATGCCAAAACAGGCCCACAGAGGCTTAGCAGCGAGGAAAAAGATACCATTTTAGTCTTATAAGAAGAAAAGCCCGGGTACTTCCCCAGGCCTAGAGGAGTGAGATGGCAAGAAAAATCTTAAAAGCAGAAACACCTCTCTTCTGGACACTGACATTATTGTTTCACTTTCTACCCACTTGGGCATCCTGAATGGGTATAAGCATTTTCTTCCTTCCATCATGCTGTCAAGAACCTATTTCCAGGATAGATATGACTTGTAAAGGCAGCACCCCTACTCATTTTACCCTGTCAGACAATCAAGGAAAATTTTTAGGTAGATACAAAAAATACAGTTGCATGGGAAATGGAAAGTCTGAGTAGACTGATTAGTAGTAAGGAGATTAAATCAGTAATTTAAAAACTCCCAAAGAACAAAAGTCCAGGACCAGACGGCTTCACATCACTGGTGAATTCGACTCAACATGCAAAGATTTAGTACCTATTCTTCTCCAATTCTTCCAAAAAACTGAAGAGGAGGGAATTCCTCCAAACTTACTGTATGAGGCCAGCATTACCCTGATACCAAAACTAGACAAGGACACCATAAAAAAAATTTTAAGTCAATATTCCTGATGGACTTCATTGCAAAAATCATCAACAAAATATCAGAAACCAAATTCAAATATATAATTCAGCAATTAAAAGGATCTTTCACCATAATCAAATGCAATTTATTCTAGGGATGAAAAGGTCGTCCTACACCCACAAATCAATTAGTGTGATACACCACATTAACAAAATGACATAACAATAGCCATGTAATCTTCTTAATCAAAGCAGAAAAAGCATCTGACAAAATTTAATATCCCCCCAAAAGCAGACATGGACAGAATATACCTCAACATTATACAGCCCACAGCTCATGTCACACTCAATGGTAAAGAGCTGAAAGCTTTTAGATCAGGAATGAGACAAGGATGTACACCCAGGCCCCTTTCATCCAACATAGTAATGGGAGTCCTAGCCTAATTAGACAGGAAAAAAAAAACATAAGAGACATCCAAATTAAAAAAAAAAAAGTAAAAATGTCACTATTTGAGGATGACATGATTTGATACATAAAATACTAAAGGCTCCATTGAAAAACCATTAGAATTACTTAAAAAAATGGTAGTTGTAAGGCACAAAATCAATATACAAAACTTTGTTGGTGTATAAAACTACAACCATGAACTATTGGAAAGAGAAATTAGAAAACCGATCACATTTACTATTGCATGAAAGAGAATAAAATATCTAGGAATAAATTTAACCAAGGAGTAATACATGTACATTGAAAACTATAAGACATTAATGAAAGTAACTGAAGACACAGATAAATGGAAAAATATTCCATGCTCATGAATTAAAATAATTAATATAATTAAACTGTTCATAGTAACCCAAAGCAATCTACAGATTCAATGGAATCCTTATCAAAATTCCAAAGGCTTTTATCGCAGTATTAGAACAGACCTAAAATTTGTACAGAGCCACAAAAGATCCCGAAAAGCCAAAGGAACGTTGAGAAAGATGACAAATCTGGAGGCATCATGCTTCCTGGTCTTAAACTTTATTACAAAGGTACAATGATGAGAACAGTATGGTATTGTCATAAAAACAGACACATATATCAATGGAACAAAATAGAGAGCCCCAAAATAAACCCATGCATATAAGCTCAATTAATTTATTAGGAACAAAGGAACCAAGAATATAAAGTGGGAAGGACAGTGTCTTTAATAGATGGTATTGGGAAAACTGGACAGCTATATGAAAAAGAATGGTCTTACTGATGGGTTTTTGGCTCTGACTCCAAAGGCAAGAGCAAAAGAAGCAAGAATAAACAAGTGAGACTAGATCAAACTAAAAAGCTTATGCACAGAGAAAGAAACCATCAACAAAATGAAAAGGCAATCCACTGAACAGAAGATACTTTGAAATCATGTTTCTGAAAAAGGGTTAATATCCAAAATACATTAAGAACTCCCACAACTCAATAATAAAAAATAATCTGATTCAAAAATGGACAGATGATATGAATTAACATTTTTCCAAAGAAGACACACAGATGGCCAACAAGTACATGTAAAAGTGCTCAATATCACTAATCATCAGGGAAATGTGAATTGAAACCACAATGATATATCACCTCATACCTGTCAGATGGCTATTATCAATAAGAAATAACAAGTGTTGGTGAGGATGTGGAGAAAAGAGAACCCTTGTGCACTCTTGGTGGAAATGCAAATTGGTACAGCCACTATGGAAGTTTTTCAAAAAATTAAAAGTAGAGGGGTGCCTGGGTGACTTGGTTAAGCGTCCAACTGTATCTCAGGTCATGATCTCACAGCTTGTGAGTTCAAATCCCACATAGGGCTCTCTGTTGTCAGTGCAGAGCCCACTTCAGATCCTTCTGTCTCCCCCCCCAACCCCCGTCTTTTCCCTTCTCATGCTTTCTTTTCTCTCTCTCTCAAAAATAAACATTAAAAAGATTAAAGCACAAATCTACCAATTTCACTTTTAGGTATTTATCAAAAAAATGAAAACACGAATACAAAGATATATATGAACCCCTATGACACTGTAGCATTATATATAGTAGCCAAAATAAGAAAGTAACTAAAGTGTCTTTTGATGGATGAACTGATAAAGAAAATGAGGTATACATTAGCAATGGAAAACTACTCAGCTATAAAAAAGAACAATAACTTGCCATTTATAACAACATGGATAAACCTTGAGGGCATTGTGGTAAGGAAAGTAATACCATATGACTCACTTACATGTGTAAATTAGAAAACAAAGCAAATAAACAAAATCCATAGATACTGAGAATAAATTGGTTACCAGAGACAAGGGTGGTGGAGGGATAGTTGAAGTGAAGGAGATCAGGAGGTATAAACTTCCCATTATAAATAAGTCATAGGGATGCAATGTAGTACATTGGGACCAAAATACATTAATATTGTATTGCATATTTGTAAGTTGCTAAGAGCATATAAATTTTAAAAACTCTCACCACAGGAAAAGAAGTTGTAACTTTGTAACAAAAGATATCCAGAATTATTGTGGTGATTATTTTGCAAGGTACATGAATGTTCAATCAAAATGGCACAAACCTGAAACTCATGTTATATGTCAATTATAATTCACTAAAAAAAGGCGGCTTAAACCAGGCACAAAAATATAATTGATGTGACATTCCAAAGTAAGATTTCAGAGCACAACAGGTGGAATGGATGGAGGAAATATCCAAGAACATCAGTTACTTGTTTGAAGAAGATGCAAAGCAAAAGTCAAGGGGGTTGGAGGAGAGGGCATTTGCAAATAGATAGTTTTGGAGAGGGGTGCTACTTTTTTTTAAATCTCAAGTTCAATGATAAGAGGTTTCAGTGAATCCCATCTGAGATCTTGCCATGGGTGTCCTATCAGGAGAGGGATGTGGAGGGTATGGGAGGCAGAAGAGAGTTGCTATTCAGAACGAGTGTGTGCTCTCCGAATCTGTCAGGGAAAGGATATAGATTGTTTTTCAGAAATAAGACATCAGCCGAGTGTGAGAGAGAGAGCTGTCCTGGTGATATCAGAAGCCCTACCCAAGGGACTTTCTGGGAGACAAGAGGTTTCTGTGTGGAGTGGAAAGGGGATGAAATACCCTGTCCAGGAATGGAATGCTTCGCCTATTATTTTCATAGGGGTTGTAAGAGATGCATTGTACTTCCAGGACTGAGAAGCTAAAAAGAATCCAGAAAATGCCTCACGAGGGAAGAAGTCAGCTTAACCATCTACTATTCCCAGAGGGCACAAAGTCACCCGGGCAAGGAACAGCTGTCTCACCCTGTACCACCACTACTACCCCCAAGTAGGTTCTAAAACTATAGCTGGCAGCTAGCAAATCCAAACGGGAGAGTAGACACAGCTGAGAAGAGCTATGCTCCTTCTCCCCCAAATAGGAAGCTGCCAACAAAGGCTATCAAGAGAAGACAACCCAAACATTAAATTCTGAATGTGGTTCTGAATGTCGCTTAAAGCCTTAATAAATACCTTAGATGAAATATTTAAATTTTCTAAACTGAGCCTGTCTTCCTCTCTTAAAATACCAACACAATGTTTACAATTTTTAAATGAACAGGAAATCCACTAATAATTGGCCAAGTTTTCATTGGAGGGATAGAAGAGAAGACCACCCCTAACTGATGTTTCAAAAGAATAGTGAAGACAAAAATAAAATTGCATTTTAATTATGAGTTGTGCTTCTTCAACAGATCAGTTACATATTTGTTCAACAGAGATTTGTCGAGTGCCAAGTGCTGTGATAGACAAATGAATACAATGGTGAATAAATCCTACAACAGGACCTTTGCCTGCAATGAGCTCATAAAGCAGAAGGAGAGGATAGGGGATGATTTGAAATAACCTGTTCTCCAAAGCAGATTGATACTGAGATAGAAAACATGCGTTGGGATAGTTCATATCTGGATATGAATTCCAACTGCTCCACATATGAGCTGGATAGAATTACCTAATCATTTTGTGCTCTAGCTTTCACCTATAAAATGAAGATCAAATGATCTCCCTTTAAAGACTGCCAAGAGGATTTAAGGAAAATGTATAGGAAGTACATATATCTAGTAATCCTTTAGAATCAAACAGACAAAATAATGGATATTGCTATTAAATATCCCCATAAAAGTTAAAACGCAAGATTTAGCAGAAAGTATTCTTCCCAAATCACTTGTGTCTCTCTACTCATCTTTCTTATACTCTATAAAAAGTCCCACTCAACCGACTGTAGTATTTTTATTTTCTGAACTTTTATTGTATAAATAATCAGTACCATATAATCTAGGATTTAATCATCTCATTTCCTATGCTTTAATTGTCTTCTTGCACAAAGTCTTATCTCCCAAATTATACTGTAAGAGCTCACTGAAGACAGGGCAGGCAATAACATTTTGCAACATTTGCTAGAATACTGTAGCTCTTCAACAAATAGAATTAAATGGAAAGGACTTAAGTTTTGAAATTTGCCAGTGTGTGAAAACGCAGGCTATTCAGAGCTCCCACTGTAAGCACAAGCACAAACAAGGCAGTCTTTGTAATCTCCTCTTAAACTGGCCAACACTCTCGTGGCCAAAGCAGAAAATCTTCTTGATACCTGCAAATAACCTTCTGACTGAAGAGAAACTACTTTTGGTATTGAGGTGGGTTCCATACATTATAAAGACAGGTAGGCGGAGAACAAACTTTCTCAAACAATTCTTCAAGTTGAATTTCAACATGGAATCTTATTGAGTCTGCCGATGGCATTTTGAAAAGAATTTCATTAAATGTTGCTAACATGTCATAAGCTCCCTTAAATGGAAGGGTAATGGCTCATAACATTTGTAAGCTTTTTAATTTCATGGAATATGAGCAGCATAATCAGGACCTATTAAAGTCAATCAACTGTGCCAAGTGGGGCTACCTACCTTTGCTTTTGTTTCTATTTTTCCTTGTGGGTACACCCCGTGAACCAGGAGGCAATACCCCCAGTATCGTTCTTTAAGGCTAACATTGGTGTGTAATATTCTAAACAACCTCTGATGAAACCATCACAGCAGCATCTGTAAGGATGGGTTGGGCAGACAGCTCTCAGGAAATGGCTTTTGGCTTCTGGGAAAGAGAGATTTCCCTTTCCATTTGCTTCAGCTCAGAGAGTGCAATTTTGGTAAGATTCAAAGTCAGTCATCTGACCCACGTAAGTGGAATTAATAAATGGAGATGAATATAAGGAACCTTATTTATATTTTCAATGACAATGGTACCCAAACTATTAATCTTTCAAGACCTACCTCCAGGTTTTCTTCTACCATGAAGTATTAATTATAATAGTGCCTATTTATAGGGCCTAAGTGCCAGGCAGTGCTATAAGCACTCTGTTTTCTCATTTAATTTTCAAAACAACTGTATGATACTATAGTTACTCCATATTGTGGAGAGAGAAAGTAAAGCTTGAGACATCAAATATTATGGCCCATGTTACAACAAAGTGAGTAGCAGAGCCAAGCTTCGAACTTCAATTTACTCTGACTCTAAATCACATGTACTTTGCTTCTATGTTTTACTGTCCTCGCAAAGACTTTCCATGGGAATGGAGATATTCAGAGAGAATATTTCCACCTAGAGACTAGAGGGGAGCTGGTAAGGTGATAATCCAGAATGGCTGAAGGCTATAGAAACGGATAGTGAGAACTCATCTACCAAAGTCAAAGAAGAATGTATACATCAAAGTTGAAGAAGCAGAACTGAGTCTAATGAACCAGCTCAGGGCAAGGCCACAAGAGAAGGATGATTTAGATGTGAGGAGAGTCCAGAGCAATTCAGAAATTGAGTAGAGGCTGAGCTGGGGGAGGCAGGGTGAGCTAAGAATGAACACACAGAAAGGTTAGTTACACCAAGACTGTGAACACATGGGAAAGGCAGAGTTCCACTTTTGTGCACTGCCGGTGTAGTGTGGGGCATACCAGGTGGCTTGATGTAGGCAGGTAGGACCAGACAATTTCATCACGTACACCTTCACTGTAAAAAAAAAAACCAGAATGATGGACAGGTAGATGGTGTCCAAACACAGTGTTTGCATTTAATTACCAATTATACAAAAGATCAGGAAAACATTCATTTATTCTCTAGGTGGCCATTAATGACCACAGGACCAAGAAAATATAGAAATTAAAAGTGTACATTCTTTTACTGACTGCCATGCACACCCACTATATCTGACAGAGATGAAAGATAAGTGTTCATCTTAAAAGAAGAAGAAAATTTTTTTTTAAATATTTTTCATTTATTTATAGGAGAGAGAGAGAGAGACAGCGTGAGCAGGGGAGGGTCAGAGAGAGAGAGAGGGAGATACAGACTCTGAAATAGGCTCCAGGCTCTGAGCTGGCAGTCAGCACAGAGCCCGACGTGGGGCTCAAACCCACGAACTGCGAGATCATGACCTAAGCGAAAGTTGGACGCTTAACCGACTAAGCCACCCAGGCGCCCCAGGAAGAAGAAAATTTTATCCAAAAACACTTACTATGGGGGTGCCTGGGTGGCTCAGTTGGTTAAGTGCCCAACTTTGGCTCAGGTCATGATCCCACAGTGTGTGGGTTCGAGCCCAACATGGGGCTTTGTGCTGACAGTGAAGAGCCTGGTTAGGATTCTCTGTCTCCTCCCCTCCGCTGCCCCCATCTCCTACATGCATGAGTGCATGCATGCTCTCTCTCAAAAATTAACAAACATTACAGGGGGAAAAATCCTCAAAAACACTGCAATGTAGTACAGTGTACTTGTACTATAAGTATGCCAGTTAGGGTTGATAAGAACTGAAGAAACAGTTTGAGGAATAAAAGTGGTAGTGGGATCTTGTACATGTTACATTTGAAGAACTTGTAAGAGGAGTTGAATTTATAATGAAGAAAACGGAATCCTATCTCAAAAGGGGTTCCCAGAGGTAATTAAACCCTAGTGTCCTGAGACAGATCCATTATCTCTATCAACCTATGATGCTATTGGCTATTTGACAAAATGGAAGAATTGATAACACAGTCACTCATATTTTCTTAACTTGGAGTTAAGAAAAGCCAGATCTTTGGAAACTTGAAATATCTAGAGATCTTTATAACTTCATATTTATTTCATTTTAATGGGCTCAGAATAAGGAACCAGTAACTTGTAGTCTAAGGTTCTGGACAAAATCAGAGCTATAGAACTCAAGATATTGGGAACATCATGGCATTTTTCCAGAGTCAGACCTAATCAGCACATGGATCCTTGGTGATTTCTAAACAGATACTGTAATAACATTCTAACAGAAGGGATGGCCAGGGAAACATAATGGTGTAGTGAGAGACTAGTGCTTTGGGGAAAATGACGGCTTTCGAAGGAAGCTGTGACTATGTGAGGCAAGCCTGTGGAATAGAGGCCATCTTAAGGGGACTAAGGAATGGCCAGACAAACGGCAGTTGGTAGCAAAAGGAAAGAAGGCACTCTCCTTTTCATGCAACTGGCAAGGTTCCTATATGTTTATATGGGTTGGGGGGAGAGGAGGTAAGGTAAACAGCACAGGCTTATATCTAAGTACAATTTGCCATTCAAGGTAATACGCATCCCAGTTGAGAATATGGGTGGTTGCAACAACATGGGTTGGAAGGTCAGGGGTGTGTTCTCCTTTATTTGTATTTGCTCATTTCTAAAGAGAGGGTCCAGATGATAGGTTCCTTCTAAGGTAGTACTATAAGGAATAAATGAGATAATTTTACGTTAGAACTGTGGCCATTAGCTATTACAATATGAGGGCCTAAACACATTATTTAGATTCAAATTTACACATTTATGAGCAATTACTATGGGCAGAAATCTCTGCTAGGTGATTTTGTATCTATTAGTTCGCTTAATCTCCAGAACAGCAAATCTTTTAATATGTATTAAAGTTACAGATATTCAATATTAAAAGAACACAGCGAATCGTTGCAGATTTTCAGCAACTCTAACCACTCTCAAATTCCTGGTAGCAATTTGTTAGTCCCTCAAGAGAAGATTCCAGGCATCTGTAGAGTCTTTTATTCCTCTACTTAGCCTAGCCTCAGTGGTTTTCCTGGCCTTGAGTTTATTGTGTAAGGTTGTGGACATGACGCCAGGGATACTATATTTTGTGGATGGTATCAGGACTTTTCAAGGGTGATTTTTCAGTAGATGCACTTTTTGCCATATGAGTCAACTTTAAAAATCAAAACCAGGTAACGTGACCATATACATAATCAACATTGCTGGATCCCACACCACGATGGGCCCTGGGACCAGCTGAGGTCGTAGCAACCCCGACAGAAACAGCTCCCACTACTTCACCCACAGAGAGTGGGTTCTTGTCTTGCATAAGCCAGCTGGTGCTGACCACCTTTATATACTAACGCTGATGTAATGTCAAATTCGGGTTTCTTTTCATTCAACTTCTTCCTGTATCTCCCTAACCAGAGTGCTGCTGAGATATGATGAAAGAAACATTCTGTGATGCAGTGAACTCTTTGTGGCAACAGTCAAAAGCATGAGGAGGATTCCATGGCTCAGGAAACTCACAGGGGAAGGCAAGAAAAACATGATTAAGGATGCTAAGAAATTAATGAAAAACCTGGATGACAACAGAAGTGAGAAACAAACATTGCAACTATATATCCATCCAATGATATGAGTAGTCATAAATTTCTCAACTATTAATGAGGGTGCTACTTAAGGATAATTCATCTTTCCATAAAAGTCCTCTCATATTTCTTAACATAACTGTTGGAGCCTTAACAGAGTGCTAAAACCAATCTACACAGTTTGAAATTGGAAAACTGCAATTATCGGGCCATCTGTACTTATCTATTACTGTAGAGATGCCACGTTTCATTTTCAGGACTCTGATGTTACAAAATGAAAGCTGTGGCTCACCAGGTAGAGAGAAATCTACCTTCCTGCACAAAGCAAGGGGAAAAAAACAGAGTAGTCCCCTTGTTTCATTTTTTTCAACATGATGCTCTTTTTTATTTTTTAAATCAGTCTCCTTCTTCCTCTTCCTCTCTGTCTAAAATGCAACAAGTACATCTGCAAAATATTTATTAGTCTTAAAAGCCTCATTTACTTTGTGGACCATTTGGTATTTGCCTAGAGGCAAAATCACTGCTGATAATAAAAGAATCAGTCATGGAAATGGAACATCATGCACTCATAATTTAGGCAACTGCCATTTAAAACATCACTGGTAATAATTTACAGAGCACTGCATCATCGAGGCTATCCTCAGCTGCTGACGGGGACCACAAAGTCAAAATAAGAGGAAGGGGCTGCTTGTATTGTCATATGGCAAAGAGGCATTTTTTTTCAGCTGCAGAAATTATACCTCCTGAAAAATTATCACCATTTATGACAATGGAACAATTTTTTTTAAAAAAGTAAGACTAACAGTGCAACACACCCACGGCAATTATAAAGTGCTGGGTACGACAAAAGTTGTCAGGAGAAGAGTAGGTTTTGATTGAAGCAATTTTTTTAAAGTGATATTTTTGCCAACCTTTTAGGAGTGAAAAACAATAAAATTTTACGAATGTATTAACACATCCTTCTTCCTTAAAGTTAGCTCCTCTCTCCATCATACTCCCCAAATACTGAGCAGATATCATTGGCTGAAGAGATGCCACCTCGCTCAAGTAGGACTCTTCCTACCATGAAAGGAACATAAACCAAACCACAGTCGACTCTGGTGTGCACTCTTCCCTCTTAAATGTTATTTACAAGCTAAGCACGAAGCAGCCCTGCACCGAACAGTCATTATTGGCAGCTGGGATGTTTGTGAAACCAGGAGTGAGATGATGCTGCTAGGCCACAGTGACGATGTAGAGAAGCTCAAAGATTTGAAAGGCTGGAAGGGCTAATTTTATTCTCTTAAACTTCCCTGTCTGTAACACACAGCGCCACTCTTGGAACTTGCATTAGCCTGTGAATGGCATGAATCAAGACTTAGAGCAGGGCCACACTGCAGTGTATGGGAAGAGGGGCTCTTAGTACCTTTCATACCACTTTTACCTCTTCCAACCAGTCGGCCCACTTGCCAGTGGCCTCATGTCTCACAGCCGTTCACATCCTCTTCTATATAATAGACTATGTGGTGTGTGCCTGGTTCAGGCAATCAATCTATAAGGTCGGATAGAAGAGATCTTGTCTTTGTCTCTCTACCTGAAATGAGAAGCTTTTAGAGAATCTTTGAGCCAGAAGTATCCTAAGAGAACATTCATTCATTTATTTAAGCACACGCATATCCACACAATCACACAATCTGCTTTATTTCCTGTGACATGTTTAGAAACAGGGATACGGTGATGAACAAAGCAAAACAGAAACTATTATACTGAAATTTTATATAGCACTCTCCACCACGGCACTATTCTATAAGCAGCGAGATTTACATAATTACGTGAAAGAAACAAATGCTTATGATCCTGCAAAACGCTTATGAGGTAGTGCTATTCCTATGCCCATTTTATAAATGAGGAAAGTGAAGCATAGAAAAGTCAAGGAATTTGCTCAAGAGTGAAGATTTTATTTCAGGAAGGTGGTATTCCAGAGGCTGCTATTAAATATCCCTTAGTAAGTGTCTTTCAATGTCTCTGCCATCATGGAAATTATAAAGTAATAGTGGAAGCAAAGAGGTAAGTATATAAATAAATAAATAAACACATAAAATTATATGATATAAATGTATAAAAATATAATTATATAATAGAATACATATAATATAGAGATAGGAATAGGTATACCTGTGTGATTCATATGATACTACAATGAGGAAAACAAAGCTAGTCGATAAGGCATATATCCTGATGGAGTGATCAAGGAAGGTGTCCATGAGAAAGTGTCCTTTGAGTGGAGACCTAGATGAAACAAGGCCAGGTTTTTGTCCAGTCTGGTAATTCTCAGACTGTGGTGTGTGGAACCCTCCTGGCACGTAGGTATCGTGTGGCTGGAGACAAGGACACTGGGTAAGAAAACAGGCTGCAGAGCTCCAGCTGTGGTACAAACATAGCAGCTGAACTTCCAACTTTTCTGGACTTTAGGGTATCAGATAAATTTGGCTTAAAAAAAGATTCCATGACTTAAAAAATTATAGAAAACCACTGATCATGTCCAACCTCTTCAGCTCACAGATAAAGAAGTGAGGGCTCAATGCTGAACAGCAGGACAGTAAGGACAACATTCAGATTCCTTCACTTGGAATCCAGTGTACTTTCTAGAACACTGAACTCCCAGCCTTAACTCCCTTTCCTATCCAGGACATTGTATAATCTCTGGATGGTAAACACTGAAGGTTTCATCCAACAGGCTCTGTCTCTCTCTTTCGAAACTCCATAATCAAACTCCAGGCTTAGCAAGAAGAAGTACACAGGTGCTCTGGTTTGCCTCATGTATTTTATTACATTGTCTCTATCTCTGCCTTCTATTCGAATTTATATTTTTCCTGATGGTAATCCAATATAGCTGTTGTCACTATATTACTGTAAACAGTTATGAGCTACCTCAAATCCTTGTGGAAGTTTGCATGCATGTGCGGAGAAGAACTATTTGCAGTAGGGCGTTGGCGTGAATACATTTCTGAGTTGCTGAATAAATGAGATTTGCATGGTGGACCTGTGGGCATCACAAAAGGCAGTAAGAAAGAATTTGGGGCAGCCTCCCTGACCAACGGCCCTCAAATCATACAATCAGATGTTCTTAGCCTCATGTGAAGTTTGGAACTACTTCTACTAAAACTGGTCATTATAGTTCCAAGGGAAATCTGACCAAAACCCTCAATACCTCTTGTATTTCCAGCATGACCTTCATTTGAAAAGTACACACAGTCAATTGCTCCCAAATTAAAGGAAGAACATGAACCTTATCAGCCCATTTTAATTCTATAGCATCCAAAAGCCTCCAAGTATCTATCTCTGCTTCCCAGGATAAACAAACAAACCAACCATAGTATTAAGCGTCGATCTATTCAAGACTGTTTGTCTGCTTTAAAAAAACTGAGTAAGCAGCTGGTTCACACTATTGTCCACAACAAATTACAACACACAAAAGGAGGGATACATTTCAGGAACAGCAATCAGCTTCCCAGTGCAGATGGGCTTATAGATGACCCTTCCATCTTTTAATAATCTCCATAATTTATGTGTGAACAAAGAAATTCAAAGATGCCTTATGCACCCCCTCTGACTTAGTACAAATCACTTTTATTTACTCGGGCAATACTTCATGGTCCAGTTAACTTCTTAATTAAAGACAGCAAGATGCTCATGTTCCATGCAAGTGGCATGGAAAATACCATTTTATGTGCAATATGTTCAGCTGGGAGTTGAAGCTGTTTTGCTTGCTGAGGAGAAGCCAAGACAGCCTTCATTTGGTTTCTCAACTAACCAGAGACACGGCTCTTCTCATCGCAACTAAATTGTAATGGAGCCTCTTCAGACAAAGCTTGTACTTGTCTGCCATCCCACACGCTGCCTCCCCCCCGCCCCCCTTTATTTACCCCATGTAGAGAATGCTAAATCCAAATTTTCAACTTTCTTTTCCCAATCTGCCTCCTCCCTGGTAATGCTCTGTAGCGGTCAGAGAATAGGGACAGAAAGAAGGCGTGCTCTAGGAGACTCAGGGAAGGGGTGAGTGGCTGCCGCAGGCCAGAGCCTAAGCTTCCAGAAACTCTGATGCTGCTCTCCATTGCTGCTATGCTTGCATATGATTTCAAAACCGACAGGAGCCAGACTGCTAGGAAAAACTGGAGTGCAAAAGAGAAACAAACCAAAAAAAGGAAGCAACAGTGAGTCATGAATGACTAAGGATCTTAAGAAGCCAACCTAATTTCTTTTTTTTTTTTTTTTTTAATATTTTTATTTATTTCTAGGAGAGAGAGAGAGAGAGACAGCGTGAGCAGGGGACGGCCAGAGAGAGAGGGAGACACAGAATCTGAAACAGGCTCCAGGCTCTGAGCTGGCAGCCAGCACAGAGCCCGACGCAGGGCCCGAACCCACCAACCGCGAGATCATGACCTAAGTGAAAGTCGGACGCCTAACCGACCAAGCCACCCAGGCGCACCAAAGCCAACCTAATTTCTGAACTCTGCATGGCAAGGTTCATACATTCTCTATTCCATACACTGGGGGCTGCACCCTCAAGGGGCTTCAGAGACCTATTATATAAATAAATGACTTAAGCAGTTTGGGTATGAGACAATAGTGCCTGGTGGAAGATACAGGAAGTCACAGAATAAATGCCCATCTGAAGAAGGCAGCTTCTGCTCAGCTTCAGCCCTTAGAAATATCAAATCACTCTACCAGATTTTGTGTTTTTTTTTTAAATAAGAATCACAAAATGTAGATTTTTTAAAAAATGTGAAGTCTTCAAATATTTAAATACTAGAAAATTCATATTAAGAGAAAAAAATACTGTGTGAGGCAAGTAAACTAGATCTGTGGACTGGATTCAGGGTGCAACTTCTGTCATAAGTTTTCATACCAACAGCTCACTTAAGAGTTCACAAAGTGGGTCACTGAAGTTACTTCATTTAACCCTCACAGTAGATTTCTGAAAAAGAGAATCATCCAGTGATTAGATCAGCCATAATTAAGCCTGGCTTATTCATTATCCACTGCTGCTTCCAGTTTCTTTCTTCCTTCCTTCCTCCTTCCTTCCCTTCATTTCTTTCTTTTAGAGCTTTTAAATTCCCTCAGGAACTTAACTTACCTTCTAGGAAGTTATTCCCCGTGAGAGGAAAATGGTCACACTCCACTCAACTTTTTGTACTGAACAGCATCATGAGAAAATAATTTACCATAAAAACAGTGTGTTGATACAGAAGAAGACTGTAATTCTGGATTTTTATTCTGACTTTGGCTTGGTAGAACTTGGGTGCATCCTACCTCCTTTCTGAGCCTTTGGGACCCCATCCATTAAACGCAGTGATGGTCTGACTTCACAGGGGCTTTCAACTTCCAGCCTAGATAGATCTTGGGAACTCCAGCTGGTGGAATAACTCTTAATTCACATCATACTAAAATCAGAATGGAATTTAAAAAACTCATCTTTCCATAAAACAAAGAGATGGCAGATTAAAATGTAAAAGTCCACAGTGACAATGACCAGCTCAGACATTCAAGGCGAATGCAGTATTTTCTCAATTTTCATGCATATAGACAAAGTTAGATACCCTGAAAGTCCATTTTATTTTTTCAATTTTTTAAACGTTTACTATTTATTTATTTTCTTTCATAGTTTATTGTCAAGTTGGTTTCCATATAACACCCAGTGCTCATCCCCACAAGTGCCCTCCTTCATACCCATCACCCCCCTTCCCCTCTCCCCCCACCATCAACCCTCACTTCGTTCTCAGTATTTAAGAGTCTCTTATGGTTTGCCTCCCTCCCTCTCCTTAACAATTTTTCCCCCTTACCCTTCCCTATGGTCCTCTGTTAAGTTTCTCCTGTTCCACGTATGAGTGAAAACATATGGTATCTGTCCTCTGCCTGTCAAAGTCCATTTTATATGTGGGATTCAGACCTACATATGAACCAACACTTAGCCTGGTTTTTGTATGGCACTGGTGTGTGTGTGTGTTTTAATATTTGAATATTACATTGGGCTCTTTATAGATCATAAAATGAGTGGAAATGTCATTACTGGACCAAAGTGTATAAACATTTTTAAGGTAATTGACATGTGCTATAAAAGTATTTTTTCCAGAAAGATTGGACAAAGAAAATATAAACACTGTACGAGTAATAAAAAAAATGTAAGTAGAAATGAGAAACAAATGAACACTGGAAAAGTATAATTCACTGAATGAAAAAAAATAAAATTAAAAGCTATTTAATAGGAAATGGATTTCCTTGGAGGGCAATGAGTTTGTCATTCAGATGACATTCGAAAAGAGGAGGAAAGACCATCTGGTTCAGAGCAGGTGAAAACATCAGGTGATATGTGGGCCACAGGATGATGCCAATAGTGAAAATTACTGTCATTGTCATGGTCATCACATCGTCACCATCCTCATCAGAAGGGGGTGAGAGCAGAAGTTACCATTTCTCAAAACTCATTTCATGTCAAGTTCTGTATTAAGCACTTTACAAGCATTATCTTACTTGCAACCACCACAATGTAGGCATTAATACCAATTTTACACGCAAGAAAACAAGAATTCGCCAAATTAGGAAAGTTCTCAAAGATCACTCATCTGTCAAATGGTAGCACTTGCTACCATCCAAGTTCAACAACATAGCACATGGGTTTAGCCACAGTGTGATACTGTCTCCTGGTACAGGCAACTTTTAAGAACCCCAATTAGTTGTGTTATCATAATTCCACACACAGGTTTTAGTAGGTGAGGACATCTTAAAAATATGTGAGTTTTTATAGGATGAGGAAATTTAAAAGACATATAAATCTCAAGTCTTATAAAATAATTTTCCAGTTTATTCTCTTCAAGTAAATTAATTTTTTTTATCCTTCCTCCAACTTCTTTTTCTACCTCTCCTCTCCTAAACTTCTAAATTCCATATAGTAATGGGCTGGGACCCCTATACCCACCCCAAGTATAGTTTTAAGTGAGTATAGAAATAAATTCACTTGCAATCTTCCCATTGCTGTAGGCCTGGCACAACATACTTATAATAGTAGCTATCATAGTAGCTCATTTCCCTTCCCTGGTCACTTCATGTGAAGTTATGTAAAAGTACCATGCAGTTGCATCATTACGCAAAGTAAGATGAGCAGTCTCTGCAAAGTAGGGATCTGCACTTCTATCCAGATTGATTCTTTGTGGTTAAAGGTTTCCTTAGTATTCATTCATTCAAACTATCTACTAGTAGTGCTCGCCAAAATCTTGTAGCTGCATTTACCAATTAAAAAGAGGCCTACTAAACTAAACACCCCCCAAAAACAAATAATCCAATGAAGGAATGAGCCAAAGATATGAACATACACATTTCCAAAGACATCCAGATGGCTAAGAGACACATGAAAAGATGCTCAATGTTACTCATTATTAGGGAAATACAAATCAAAATGATAATGAGATACTACCTCACACCAGTCAGAATGGCTAAAATTAACAACTCGGGCGACAATAAATGTTGGTGAGCATGTGGAGAAAGGTGAACACTTTTACACTGTTCGTGGAAATGCAAACTGGTTTAGCCATTCTGGAGAACATATGGAGGTTCCTCAAAAAATTAAAAATAGAACTACCCTACATCCCAGTAACTGCACTGCTAGCTATTTATACAAGGATACAAACATGCTCATTCAAAGGGGCACATCCCTCCCCCCCCCCCCCCCCCCCCCCCCCCCCCCCCCCCGGTAGCCAGCACTATTAGCATACAGCAGCACTATAGACAACAGCCAAAGTAAGGAAAGAGCCCAAATGTCCACTGAATTATGAATGGATGAAGAAGATATGGTGTATACATACATAATGGAATAGTACTTGGTTATCACAAAGAATGAACTCCTGCCATTTCCAACTATGTGGATGGAACTAGAATATATTATGCTAAGCAAAACAAGCAGGGCAGAAAAAGACAAATGCCATATGATTTCACTCCTATCTGGAATTTAAGATACAGATGAACATGGGGGAAGGGAAGGAAACAATAAGATAAAAGCAGAGAGAGAGGCAAACCATAAGAGACTCTTAAATACAGAGAACAAACTAAGGGTTGCTAGAGGGGAGGGAGGTGGGGGGCATGGGCTAAATGGGGGATGGGTACTAAGGCACTTGTTGACATGAGCACTGGGTGTGATGTTTAAGTGATGAATCAGTAGATTCTACTCCTGAAATCATCATTATACTATAGGTAAACTAACATGGATTTAAATAAAATTAAGAAAAAGAGGACTATCAAGCTGAAATGGGGATTTAAACACAGATTTTTTTTGGCATGATATCCCTTAACTTTACAAAATTCTGTGCTAACGCATTCAAGTAGTATTTCTAGAGACAGGCTGGTCTTTGGATGTCATGGTAGAATCGTTAATTTAGTGTGTGTCCTTTTCAATCTATTTTCTGAGTGGCATGATACTTACAGAAGCTGTGCATCCATGTGGCTAATGCTAGCATGTCCTGGGACTTTCCTTTAAGTCCCAGATGGAAGTTTTTGTAGGGATGAACATTTTCTCATTAATTTATCTTCCAAAGTGATTGTTATCACACTAATCAATTTTAGTGATTTCAAAAGGTTGCAACCTTCAATAATGAAATCAAATACAATATTGAACATTATGTGGATTGCTTAACCAATCCCAATTCCTTTCAGATCAATGAAACACAAAACCAGAATGAAGTATTGCTTCATTAGTTATCCTCACTTAGAGGGGTTGAGTAATCCTGTTCAACAGGGCACTGATCTCTTTTCAATGGGAAGCAGAAATAAAGGTAGCTGTGATGTACAGGGAAGTGATACTGCAGATATTTCTGAAAAGAGCTTCCCATAGGTGGTCACAGCAATGGTCAAGTGCATCAGAAAAAAACCAATAAGCTGAAAATTGCCAGAATGGAGAAGGGAAGTTGCTACACATGGGGTCCATGTGGGTACCCTGCAAAATTATGTATGACTTGGCAAGTATGGCAAAGTCTATTGGTTGCATGACCAACAGTCATTCCCCACATTCTTTGCTACCCACATCCCAATTCTGTTCAGCCAGCAATTACCCCTGTGCTTGAAAGAAAGGGAGCCCCACAGATTAAGTCACCAGCTTCTGATATTGTTCTTCTGCCTTCTGGATCCAGCATATCAGTTTTTACTTTTTGTGAAAATCCAAAGAGATACCAATTTTACCTTGGCTGCCATGCTTAGTGTATTATTCTCTAGTCCCTTCTCAGTGCTCTGATGTCATCCAAAAGGGAAATATTCAGGGTCTATGCCCTGAGCCACTTCCATTATCTCTCTCCAGCCAAACCAAGACAAAGCAATTGCAAGCAACACACACACACACACACACACACACACACACACACACACACACACTTCCTTAAGTTGGATATTAAATAAATGGTTGAAAGATCTTGATAAAGTTATGTGGAGGATGTATCCTTAAAATCATTCAGATACACAAATTGTATGATTCCATTTAAGTGAAGTTCTAAGAAATGGAAAGTAATGTGCGGGACAGAAAGCATATTAGTGGTTGGTTGAGGGATTAGAAAGGGGTATGGGAGAAACTCTTAGTGATGATATATTTATTATCTTCATTGTGGTGAAGGCTTCAGGTGTACATGTAAAAACACTTCAACGTACACAATTTAAATAGGTGTGGTTTATTCTATATCAATTATGCCTCAAAAAGCTCTTGAACTATTAAGAATTATTTAGATACAGAAAATTTAGTGTTGATATATTTGGAGGGAAAAAGGGTAAAAAAGAGTATGCAAAGTATGGTTGTAATTAAAAATATACTTGTAGGAAATGCCTAAAAATGTACCCTAAACTGATGTTTTTAAAGAAAATGTTTATTCACTTATTTTTGAGAGAGACAGAAAGCACAAATGAGGGGGGGTGGGGCAGAGTGCAGAGAGAGCGGGAGAGAGAGGGAATCCCAAGCAGGCTCTGCACCTTCGGTGAGGAGCCCGATGGGGGACTTGAACCCAGAAACTGTGAGATCATGACCTGAACTGAAGTCAGGCACTTAACTAATTAAGTCACCCAGGCACCTCAGTATGCAAAACTGTTAAGAGTACTTCCTCCACAAGATAGATTTAAGTGATTATTTTTAATGATTTATTATTCAATATTACAAATATCTACTGAGCATATGTTATGTGCTGGTAGTAGCAACAGGGTTAGGGAATATAGAGGGGAAAATCTGCACGATTTCCTGCTCTTCCAAGTTTATATTCTTAAGCAAGAATGTCAAATGGTGACAGTTACAAGGGGTAAACACACACACACACACACACACACACAGAAACAGGGTGATGTTTTACATATGACATTATACTAAACTAGGAAGGTCTTTCTAAAATGGCAACATGTGAACTGTGACTAGGATGGCCAGAAGGAACCTTCTGTGAAAAACATGTAGGAGAGAATTTTCTAGGCCTTCGCGAGGAATCAGGAGTTTATTCCAGAGGCAATGGCAACTTGTTGGAGAATCCTTTGCAAAGAGGTGGAGAGACTTGACATTTTGAAAAGCCCATTTTGGCTACAATGTAGATGTGAGGCTGAGAGAGAGGGGCAGCACAGAGCGGCAGCTATTTGTGAAGCTGTAGGTGAGGGAGGACAGGATGGTGGTTGGAAACGGCAGGTAGTGTGTGAGGGAGAAGAGTGGATGGATGTGGGCACTGTTTCAGCAAGAGCTCACGTATTCACGGACAGATTTTATTACACATGCATATCAGTGGGTCTTTCTTTTCTTCAGTGAGAAGCTCTTTATTCTGTTGTTAGAAACATAAAAGCTAAAGAGTTTTACTTACTATTTACATTTTGAAAGGAGAATACTTTCTTTTTTTTTTTTTTTTTAATGTTTTATTTATTTCTGAGAGAGGGAGGGAGACAGCGTGAGCAGGGGAGGGTCAAACACAGAATTTGAAACAGCCTCCAGGCTCTGAGCTGGCTGTTAGCACAGAGCCTACTGCAGGGCTCGAACCCACGAACCGTGAGATCATGACCTGAGCTGAAGTCGGACGCTTAACTCACTGAGCCACCCAGGTGCCCCAGGAGAATACTTTCTTAAGAACAGTGAAAGATAGTCAATTCTGACACTTTATTCTCCTTAACTGGTGACGTGAAAGCATGGAATTTCACTGATTTTTCAATATTAAAATAAGACTTTTGAAATTATCATTAATTTTTAAGCTTTCAGTAAATTGTATCTTTGAGTTGGGATCATAGGGCCATTGATTTCCAGATATGCTGGCTGCATGTTTGCAAAAAGTTCAATTCCTGCACATGGGTCTAAGAGATGTACCTGTACCCCTTCCAAGTCTTCTGAAACATACTTCACAATTCCTTCATATGATTCTAATTCTACATCAAGGAAACTTATGTCAGGATATTTCATGTAAAAAATCAATTATTCTACCCATGATCTTAAAATCTGCTCTCTTGAGGATCCTGGGTGGCTCAGTTGGTTGAGCATCTAAATTTGGCTCAGGTCATGATCTCTCAGTTTGTGAATTTGAGCCCCGCATCAGACTCTGTGATGACAGCCCAGAGCTTGGAGCCTGCTTTGGATTCTGTATCTTCCTCTTTCTCTCTGCCTCTTCCCTGCCCATGCTACGTCTTTGTCTCTCAAAAAATAATATAAAACATTAAAAAAATTAAAAAAACTCTGCTCTCTCGTACCACATGTTGCTAAGCCAGACCATTTATATATTTATAGAAATATCACTAATATATGTTAGAAGGCTTGGCAAGCTATAGCTTACAGGCTATTTTTTGGTAGCCCTCAAGTTAAGAACATTGTTTACATTTTTAAAGAGTTGTAAAAAAGAAAAAAATAGAAGTCTAAAATACTTACTATCTGGCTCTTTACAGAAAAACGGTTTGACACCAGGAGAAGGAAGTTATAAGTCAAAACTAGTGAGTTAAAAAGTTTAATCTAGAATGAGAAGATGTGGTGCATGTGTGTGTGTGTCCAAATAGACACACACAATAAAATATTATGCAGCCATCAAAAGAATGAGATCATGCCATTTGCAACAACATAGATGGACTTAGAGGATATTCTGCTTAGTGACGTTAAGTCAGATGAGAAAGACAAATACCATATGATTTCACTCACATGTGAAACCTGAAAAAAACAAATGATTAAACAAACTAACAACAACAACAAAAAAAACCCAAATAAGACCCATAAGTACAGAGAAAAACTCTGTTTGCCAGAAAGCAGGTGAGTTGGGATGGGCAAAATGTGTGAAACGGATTGGGAGATAGAGGTTTCCAGTTACGGAATGAATAAAACACAGGAATGAAAGCCACGGCATAAACAATATTGTCAGTGACATTATAATAATGTTGTATGGTATCAGACAGTAGTTATACTTGTAGTGAACATGGGATAATGTATAAACTTGTTAAATCACTATGTTGTACACCTGAAACTAATAGAACATTGTGTCGACAATACTCAAAAAAGTTTAATACAGATAAGATTAATCTAAAGTACAACTAATAACTCAAAAGATAATTTAACTAACCAACTTCCCAGGCTGGGAGAAATAAATACAGATCGAAGCAATTCTTCTAAGAGTGATTTCTTAGATGCTGAAAATTCACTGTGTCCATTCAGTTCAACACAGAATCATCACTCAACCCTCCTTATTATAACCTTATCTCTGATTCTTTCTAGGATCTAATTTCTTCAAAGATGGTAGATACATTTATAGTACTCTTCATACTTAGTGCTAACCCAGTGTGCTATGAGTTCCAGTTAAACTTATAATCAATGATTGGGTGGCTGATCTGCTTTACTCTTTTTGATAATTTTAACATCATGGCTCCCACTCTTTTACTAGGCACACAGGGACGTAAACTTATTGGCACTTAGGTAGTTGCATCCAGTTTAATAGAATTCTGTAGTTTAGATAGCATTCAGATAAAAGCACCCACTGCATAAAGTCACTGAATTTCATTAATTATGCCCATCAATGCACACTATGCAAATAACACTTTGGGGAACTTTCCCATTATTCCACTCGCAGGTGGACATGAAGCAATCCCAGAAGAGCAAATGCATTAGCAACTCTTTTCAGACAGCAAATTCCACCAACCCCACCAAAAAAAAAAAAAAAAAAAAAAAAAAAAAAAAAAAAAACAAAGACTGAAGAAAAACCTCAAAAACAAAAATTAATTCTGAAAGTACTGGTTAATAAAAGCAAACTGTCTAGAGATCACTTCTATCATGACAAAAGGAATGAGAAAAAAAGCNCACTCGCAGGTGGACATGAAGCAATCCCAGAAGAAAAAATGCATTAGCAACACTTATCAAAAAACAAATAAAAAAAAAAAAAAAAAAAAAATAAAAAAAAAAAAAAAAAAAGAATGAAGAAACAAAGACTGAAGAAAAACCTCAAAAACAAAAATTAATTCTGAAAGTACTGGTTAATAAAAGCAAACTGTCTAGAGATCACTTCTATCATGACAAAAGGAATGAGAAAAAAAGCTTGAGTAGGAGGCTCTGGTTAACTGAAAAGTTTTGGAATTCGATTTCCTGCATTGACGTCCTTGCTCTACTACTTCATAAGTATGTGGCTTTGAACACAGCACCTCCCTAAGGCTCAATTCTTTAATCTGTAAAATTGAGGGAACAATAATTGCCAACCCTGAGGACCAATCTGCGGATTAAATTAGGTAATGGTAAGGCATGCAAGGCAGCAAAGAGCATGGAAGAGCGTAGAATCTAGAGTAATGAAAACCATTTCAGAGCATAGTTGTTGATATATTGAATTGATTCTAACCAACCTTGGCTATCTTGTCCAAATTCTTAAGGAAAAACAAAATTCTAGTTCTTTAGTTCTGTATTTCCAAAGAAAGCATTTAAAGCACTTGGCAATTAAAAAATGATAGCAATATTTTAAGGATTTGTATAGTACTTAGAGCACATCCACATTTATTTTCTTGGCTTATTTGCAGCAGAATTATAGAAAAGTTCATTAACAGAGGTTATTATCCTCTTCTTGGCAGGAACAGAGAAAAGCTCAGAGAGGTCATCATAACCGTTTATGGTACCACAGCAGTGATTACATAAGCTGAGGACTTCAGATGTGAGTATATCTCACTACCTACATTACCATTCCCTCCTGTAATCCTCTATGCTCTGCTGATGGCTGATGATAAACTTCCCCAGACTTAGACTCCAGAAAAACAACCATTCCTTTTTCTTGAGCAGAAACTTACTGGTCGGGACTGGATTTCTTTGGCGTAGAGAGGTTGCAAGAATTCAGAGTCTCCTTCTAGTTTTAGACCTTTGTCTGTGATTCTCAAGTTCCCCATTCCATCCTGAAATAGAAGCACAGAGATAACATAGAAAATGCAATTAGCCAATATTTAAAAAAAAAAAACACAAAAAAACGAGGCTTTCAAAACCTGAAACAAAGTTATTGCCTTTTTTTTTTTTTTTTTAAGAGAGAGTGGAATGAAATGAGGTCCAATAAAATACTAGGAAGTATTATTCAATGCAATTATGCATATTACCCTCTTTGGTCACTTATTCTGAGAAAATTCTATTCCAAGCAATCTGTAATGCCCCCTAGTCATTCGCTAGCACAGATGAAGGAAGTCCTTTTGCTAGGAATTGCAGCAATAATGGAGCCAGGAGGTGAGTAGGAAAGGAGAAAAAGATAATTCCCCAGGTTAAAGTAAAAGGTCCAGTTTCCAAAACTTTATGCAGAAATTGTTAACTGGCAGTCTGATGGTCAAATCCAGTTTTTGGACACGGTATTTTTTGTTCCCAGAATATTTAAGAAGTCAAATTAGTTACTAACACTTTCACCAATATTTTATTATGGAAATATTAAAATATATACAAAAATAGAAAGTATAAATGGTACACATGTACCAGTCATTTGCCTTCAACAATGATCCGTTTACGGCTATTATTATTTACTTTACCCACCACACCCATCTCATTTGGCTAAATATAACCATAATACCATCACTACCACCATCACACCAAAAAATAAATAAATAAAATCATTAATCTCATCTAATGCCCAGTGTCAATGTTTAAATTTGATTCATTTTAATTTTCTCTCCTTAGATTTGCTTATTTGGATCAAGATGCCTGCTATAGTTGGTTGATACATGAAATGCTAGGTCATCTCCTAAAAGTCTCCTAAGTCAGTCAGTTTCATTCACATCCATATCCATACCCATACTTTATTTGATAAACAAACCATATCATTTTGGAATAGCATTGCCTAGAGTTTACATTTTGTTGAGCATTTCCATAATTTCATATACTGTGTTCTTCCGTCCCCTATATTACCTGTATTGGTAGTTAGATCAAGAGGCTTGAGAAGATTCAAGTTCAGGTTTATAGAAGAACACGTTCTAAGAAATAGAATATATTAGTATTCTACTGCTACCAACATAAATAACCATGAACTCAGTGGCTTAACACAACACAGATATATGATCTTACAATTGTGTATATGTCTGACCCAGGACTCAAAGGGTGAAAATCAAGGTACCAGCAAGCCTGTTGCACTCCTCCCTGGAGGCTTTAAGGGAGAATCCAGTTCTTGACTGTTTCTAGGTACTTGACGCTGCCCACATTCCTGGGCTCGTGGCCTCTTTCATCTTCAAAGTCTGTAGTGACTAGACGAATCTGCCTCATATCTAATCACTCTGACAATGAATCTTCCACCTCCCTCTTCCACTTTTAAAGACCCTGGTAATTTCGTTGAGCACACCTAGATAATTCAGGACAATCTCTTTATTTTAAATTCATCTGCTTAGCAACCATAATTCTATCTATAATGTTAATTCTCCTTTGCCATGCAATGTGACATATTCAGGGGTTTGGAGATTGGGACAATCACATCTTTAAGCTGGAGGGCATTTTTCTGTCCACTATGTGCTCTGTCAGGAGGCATACAATGTCTTCTGCTGTGATGTCATCAGCTACTGGTGATCTTTGCCTAGAGGATCTATTAATTCACTAGAGATTTCAAATTGGTGATAAAATAATTCATTGTTTCTTAATTTATTAGCTGGGATATTCCAGCAAGAAAAAGTACATTTCATCAACAGTTACCCTAAATTTTAGTTTACAAAAACCTGAGAGGGGCTTGATTTTTCCTCCTTTATTTATTGGTCCAAAAAATACTGGTCACCGAGAAGCCTCCAGAGATAACTAATTAATGTTTCTTACTTCTTTTTCTAAGTATCATTATGGGTATTTTAATTTGTTTCATTCCAGTGCAGTTTTTATTGCTATTGAAGGTCTAACTGTGCTACCCTTGCTCACTGGGAAACTTTTCAAGTTGGCCTCTAAGTCCTTTTAAGATGACCCAGGACTCTGATGGCCCTTTTGCTTCTGGAATGACAAAATGATCTAGGGCTATTTCCCAGGACATCCTGTCCCAGATCTGGAAACACTATTTCTAGTAAGAAGTCTTGTGACAGCTTTTCATGGTAAGTAGAAGTTAGAGACAACACACTGAGAGCTTTGGGTGCACAGCTAGTGGATCAACCCTTGCTTCTGTGAACAGAGCTATAAAATAAGTTCTCTGTGTGTTTTTTAAACACATGAATTCCCATTAAACTTCGGTTCAAATTTAGGACTTGAATGTTTCCATTTAATCTCATGCTTCTGACAATGTTATCACCTTTCTTCCATACCAAAATCTGTGTTCTGAATAATACCAAAATGATTACTCATTTGATTTAGCCCACAATACATAGAGCCACTACTATATTAACATTACGAGTAAGCAAGACAATTTAAAATTTGTCTTAAAAAAGCTTTAGAGCACATCCTAGTAGGCAGGTACAGTCAAATGACTGGATTTGAAAACCACTTGAAATTATTACATTCTGTAGGGTTAGGTTATGCCACCAACTTGCGATCTAGTCAGGTTTAATTGTTTCCTTCCCCACCACCTCTCAATTTTTCATGACTGTTTTAAGGTTCAATTTTGTGTTATAGTTTTGTGAACTGTTTAGATAGCACTAAAGTCAAATCTATAAAACAGGATTTATTCAAAAAAGTCTGGCATCTTTCCTTGCCTTTCCACCATGTTTCCTCTTTTCCATATAACTGTAGGTGTGTAACTTTATCAGTCAGTGTTCTCCAGGGAAACAGAACTAACAGAATGCGTGCGTGTGTATGTGTGTGTTTGCGCACACACACATACACACACACTCATTAATTTTAAAGAACTGGCTTTAGCAACTATGGAGGCAGAGAAGTTTCAAGACCTGCAGTTAGCAAGCTGGAGACCCATTTTAATAAAGTAGTATGTACACACACACACACATATATATAAACACACACACATACACACACACACACACTTTTTAAAAATTTATTCCTACTTTTTCCCAAACACATCTGAAAACTGAAAGATTTGAATAAAAATTCCAGGTTTTCAGTTTCTTGTAAAGCCGCAAGCCCTGGGAAATCTGAGCCTGCCTTCTCACATGGCCACCACTGGCTGGAGGAGCTGCCACCCTAGGCTACACAGGGGACCATATACTCTCCAGTTCACCAGTTCTCACCCAGCCTATTTCACTGTGTTACATTTTCTCAGATTCCTCAAGTTTCTCTTGAGTCTACCATTTATTCTCCCTGGCACTGCCATGTGGTTTATCCATCAATATATTCAAGACAGACATCACCTAGGGGGCGTATTGAATGACCATGTGGGAAATGGGCACTTTTACCCATCCCTCCTTCATAACAGCACTTCAGCCTGTGAATGAGAACAGATTTTTCAGGTCAATATTGTCCTTTCATGGATAGCATGCCATCTGTATATTTCTATTTTCGGTACTTGTGGGACAGCTCTGCCAAAAGGGCTCCAGACTGGGCATTCAAACCCAGTGTGAGAGGAAATGGGCTATAGGGTATATTCCTGTCACACTAGCAGCAGGTAGAATCCACAACAAAGGAAAAAAAGAAAAAGTTAATACCCAACCATTCTGCCCTCCCCCCTGCCAAGTATATGTCAATTATCTTGCTTTGGTTTATTCTTGATGATTTTTGTTAGTTGGAGAAACAGACATTTTCATAGAAACACATACTAAACCTGACACCTATAAACTGACTAAACTGGTTTGAAATAAGAACTGCTAAACACTCTTAATAGATTATATTTGGGGTAATTAGCAAGCCTATTTCAAATAAAATCTCTCTCCCTCCCCTCCTATAAATCTACTATCCTTAACATTTATTGGCAACTTACTATGTGCTTATTACTATACTCTGTGCTTTTCATACTTTCATTTTTCTTAATTGTTACTGAAAACTACTATGCTGCTTCTTGAATTTAATCATAAGGAAATAAAACTATAAATGGAAATTATTCAGCTATTTATTGAGTTACCCATCACCTTGCCAGTTATGAGAAAAAATTAAAACTTAAAAACTAAAAGTTTCATGTTAAAAGGATAACCGAATATGATATAATAGAATAAGATGTACCTCCTGAAGAGGAATACTTAAGAGTATTGGCCAAAGTGCATAATCCATTATTTTACTTTATTTATTTAAAAATTTTAAAAGTTTACTCATTTATTTTGAGAGAGAGAGCGAGCTTGCACACGCTCAAATAGGGAGTGCGCATGCAATCGGGGGAGGGAACAGAGAGAAGGGAGAGAGAGAAGGAATCCAAGCAGGCTCTGCACTGTCATTGCAGAGCCTGATGTGGGGCTTGAACTAATGAACCTGGTCGCTCAACCAACTAAGCTACCCAGGTGCCCCTGCAAAATCCATTATTAATGAAATAATCAATCAATAAAGAAATACATGTGGATTTTATACCATTTTTATACAACTATATATACATATTTATACACATACATACATATAATTATATGTGCTTGTGCACATAAAAAAAATTCCCGAAGAAATTTAATAGGGGAAAAATTCTAGTGAGAAATATTATTGATACTGAAAATCTTTACATCCTAAGATATGAGTGCTTTTTAATTTCTTCTTTTTGCTTCTCTGTAGTATGTCATTTTCTATAAATAGCAATTGTAATGAAAAACTTGTTATGAAATTTTAAGTTCTCACTGATTTATTTTAAAGAGCAACATCTGTCAATAATCTATGTCATATACTAATGTGAGACCTAAATCTAACTGACTCCATTTTAGAAAAAGCCTCCATCTTGAAGGTGAATTACCCCCGAAACCCAGTCCCAGGGAAAACCGCAGGAAGTACTTAGGCAGCCTCAGCCTGCCCTTAGTTACTCCCCTAGCAACAGCAACAGCCAATCAGTTTAAAAGAGGTGCCTATGTCCCAAGACGGTCCCGTTGGCAGTCTGCGTTCAGGCCAGGTGAGCCGAACCAATTGGGTACTGACAAGACAGCCTGTAACAAAAGTCAACCTATCAGGAGGCTGCCAAGCTGGAACGCCCCGAATTTCACTGTAACCGCAATAAAGAGCCCTGCGACCGACCACTTCTGGGCTCCATACCATCACCGCTGTGTCGGGTGCGTTGGAGTCCCTGCTTGAGCTTGAATAAAGACCCTCGTGTGCTTACATCGGATTCGGCTCCTCGGTGGTCTTTGGGGTTTTTGCGATCTGGGCATAACACTAAGTACTATACACATACCATCTCATGCCATCTTCTCAATGATCCTATGATATAGTCATTATTTTCCTTGTTTTACAACTGAGAAAATATATTGGTAAGTAACTTGTTCACAGTTGTACAGCTAGTTAATAACAGGATCATGAATTTGAACCCAAGTCTTTCCAATTCAGACAATATGCTCTTACTCATTATTCTAACCTATTGTTTGCAAAAGTAATATATGTAAGTATCTGCTGAATTGTATTTTGCCATTTTGATTGTCACTTACTTGGTGAGAGCTCTCAGTGATGGTAGAGAGGACCCTCTCCAACTGCAAGAATAATGCCATCTGTTCTTATGGTCAAACACCTCTATTCCACCTTCCTGGGGTCCAGAGGTTCTTTATTATAACCCAACAGTTTCCCATGCCAGGGAACAGAAGCAAAATGAATCATGTGCTATTTCAGGAAAGACTACTGTGTACATAATCATGTGCTGCAAGCCATGGGGAGTCAGAAAAAAAGAAGGCCCATCTTTATCCTTCCTCAGAGATAGTTTATAATACAGGTGGCACATAGCCAGAGAATAGTGAAGAAGCCAGATGATCAACATTTGAGCAATGCTCATGTAATCCAACAGGCAATGGATTCCTTTGCAACAGTAATTTGACATTTACTTAAACACCTCTTTTGGTAGGAAACTTAACATAAACTTGCAAAATCTCTACCATTTCATTCAGTTACAGTTCTTTCTATTCTTGTGAATCATTGCTTCATTTTTCCTGTCTCCTTCCCAATCCCTAGGTCTGCCTAAAAAGTATTGGTAGGAAAGGTCTATCAAATAGTATACATTTTCATTATTGGCCTCTATTGCCTAAATATAATACAAATTGGAGTGGGCAACTACATATGGTCCCACATTAGAGTCTTCTTTATGGCTCTGAACAATCAGACTGGATTGGATACACATCAAAACAACTTGAGAACAGCCTTATTTAAAACCATTTCACCTTTAACTGCCCACATAAGAAGCTATTGGTATTATTAAGATAGGAGTTTCAGGTCAGTTTTAAAGCAAAATTTCCCTCCCTGTAAGATGCAAAAGAGGCATTTAGATGGAAGATACACAGTCATTTCCAAAGCAATTAGGAGGAAACAGACCTTTATTGGCCCCTGTTCAAATGGTAAAACTTCAATATTCTTAAAGGGAGCATAAAAATTCTAGCAGCCAGAAAGCTGGGATCCATAGAGCCACATCTGTCCTGTCAGTAGTTTTGAAGTCTGTAAAGCATGCTCAAAACAAAAGTGAGAATCAGGATCCCACTTTCATCCCAGGGGGGCAGGGCCTATATACAGTGCAGTAAACCAGTGCCTACCTGCACGCCTGGCACACAGGGCTTTTTACACGTACACGAGGAAATCTCATTATTCTCACAATCTGATTTAGAATGGCCTCCCTGTAAGGTCTTTTGGGGGAGAGAAGGCTTGGAGGTAGGGATGGGAGCAGAGGTGGGTGCAAGTAGAGAATCTCTCTTTGGGCTGGTCCAAGCAAGAATGATAGCATTTGCTCTTTATTTTTTATGTGGTTGAGACTGGTTGGTTGTTTCAAATGAACAGTTTTCTACAAAATGAGTACAGAATAAATAAAGAGATTTCAGAGTGGCAGGACAATGGACTGCAATATTAATTTGTTTCTTTCTTCCCAGCTCTCATGCTGACCCCTGGTCACTTTCATTGCCGTTTCAAATAGGTTCCTAGGCTTTGTAATTATGAGGCTTAGAGATTTTGAAAGCAAAGGAGCATAGGCAGCCTGAAAGCAGTGGGGTTTATCTTTTGTGAAAGGTAACTCTCACTGAATGGACTGTGTTAGGAGGGGGGTGAGGAGAAGTTTTCCAATGGGGCTGGGGTGGACAAGAGATTTGTGTAGGCCATGAATTCTAGAGACCATTATCCCGCCAGAGTCCCCAGGAGGGGATAGGACCACAGAGGGAAGTGGCAGTGGGGTTTCAGCTTCCTCAAAGTCTCCTTTCCACAGGAATGGCAGAGACACCCCTTTCCGAGACTTAAAAGGACCACAGGATTGGGACCACAGTTCTCTCAGCCACAGCCAATGAAAGACAGTGACTGGTGTACCCAGAGGCCTTCCCACTGGTGCTGGCAAAGCACTGGATGTCCAAAAATTCCTGAGATGTGAAATGCTCTGCTGCCCTTTGTGGGAGGGAGGCTGGGAATGAGTATTATGTTGATTTAAAGAAAGTGCTATATCTTGCTCTTCTGATTTTCCTTCTGCATTAGCATCAAATAGGTTTTAATTCCTTCAGCATATTTCCAAGTTGGAAGTACTGTCAAGTCCTATTTTAATAATCAATTTGAAAGCCTATCTCTTGCTGGGCAATTTTAATGGCATGCAGTACTTAGTTTTGTTAAAGGATGAACCATTTTTATCTATCTATACACAGATTGCTTTAGAATGTAAGCTTCATGAGGGGTGGGAGTTTTGTTCACTGTAGCCTCAATTGTTTTTTTTTTTTTTAAATGTTTCTTTATTTTTCAGAGAGAGAGAGAGAGGGAGAGAGAGAGAGAGAAAACGAGCAGGGGAGGGGCACAGAGAGAGGGAGACAGAGAATCCCAAGCTGGCTTCTGCTGTCAGGGCAAAGCCTGATGTGGGCTCCATCTCAAGAACCATGAGATCATGACCTTAGCCCAAATCTAAAGTTGGACACTTAACCGACTGAGATCATGACCTGAGCTAAGAACAATAGTTGGATACTTAACCAACTGAGCTCCAGGTGCGCCTATCGCCTCAATTTTTTTTTTAATGTTTTTTTTTTTTTTTATTTCTGAGAGAGAGAGACAGAGAGAGAGAGAGAGAGAGCGAGCGAGTGAGCATGAGCATGAAAGGGTCAGAGAGAGAGGGAGATACAGAATCTGAAAAAGGCTCCAGGCTCTGAGCTAGCTGTCAGCACAGAGCCCGATGTGGGGCTCGAACCCACAAACTGTGAGATCATGACCTGAGCCGAAGTCGGACCCTCAACTGACTGAGCCACCCAGGTGCCTTGATTCTTAAAATAATGTTTGGCTTGGTGAATATTTGTTTAATGACAGAATTTCTTCATTCCAAATGGTGCACTTTGAAGGGTACTGTGGGGATTACAAGATGTTAAAACCTAGGCTTATCCCTTGAGTAGATTCCAATATATCAGAACACGTGCTCTCAACAAGGGTGATATAGTCCCTAGCAGGTGAAATTTGGTGACTGGGGGAATTAGGAAAAATCTTAGGTTTTTATGTATAAAGCACAAATAATGCCCAGTTACAGAGTACACATACAGTATATTTGAAGTATTAAAACTTCATGAGGGGGGACACTTAGGAAAAAATAGGTCTAAAAATGTTCTGGGGGAGAGGAGGCAATTAAAAAAAGTTGATAAATACTGCATTAGAGTGTCAGAGATATAGAGACTGCTCTAATTTGTTTCCCTTTTATCTATAAATGGCCACTTCTGCTGTTCACCTATTGAACCATCTCCTTTGGAGTTCCTCAGCCTGTACAATGTGACAGAACAGAGCAGCACAGGTAGAGAGCAAGCTCCTTAATGTAATATTTAACAGCATCTTCACCTCACACCTGCACACTTCTCCAGCCTAGTCTCCTGCCAGTCTCCCTTCACTATGGCACAGAATATGCTAGCAATTTCTCCAAACTCCTGCTGTTTTCAAGTCTTTGCATATGTCCTTCCCTTGGGCGGTGATGCTCTTTCTAACCCTTCTTGCCCCCTCCGCAGCCCCTTGGTTCTTGTTAGATGTCTTTTCTGGGTCTGGGGTCCCTGTCTGAGGTCTCCTCGTATCCTGCATGCATCTCTATTAGAGCATTTATTACGTGGCACTGCCGTGATCCATTTCCATCTATGTCCTTCTTTGCCAGACTTTAAAATTCCTTGAGATGAGGAATAGTGTGTCACTCCCTATTCAATCCCCATGGGCCAGTGCACTCCATCTCAATACATGACTACAAGAGCAAATGAGAAAGAGACTAAACTAGAGATGGTCCAGAAAGCATGCATCCATACAAATATAAAACCATAATATCAAAGCTACTGTCTCCATATGCATTGGACACAGCACTTTATTGTCATTATCTCCACTGACGCTTACTGGCAGTAGGCACTGTTAGCCCACCGCACAGCTGAGGAAACCACTGCTCGGACATCGTGGCACACCCTAACTCCAAAACCAAAGTCCTTATCACCACACTCCATGTAGTACTGCTAAGCTCTTAGTGGGTGCCTAGCCCTGTGCTAGAAGCCAAGTAAGGAGGCATGAAGACAGAGTCCTGCCCCCTCCTAAGAGATCCTAGGCTAAAGGAAACACACATGAGTAACATACAAGATGGCAAGGATGTAGTTACACAGGCACTCTCACATACCACTAGTGGGAACACAACGTGGGGCAAAACTTTTGAAAAAGGTATGAGTGTTAAAAAGTTAAAGCTAGAATTACCGTATGATCCAGAAATTCCACTCCTAGCTATGTGCCAAAGATAAGTAAAAATACATGTTCACAAAAAGAGCTGCATGTAAATGTTCATTGGTGTAAAATTCACAATGACCAAAAGGTGGAAAAAACTCCAATGTCTATCAATGAACACTGGAGAGATAAAAAATATTCTCTAGCTGTGTAATGGGATACTCTTCAGCAATAAAAAGGATTAAAGGCTTTTAATCAATTAATGAAAGGATTAAATGCTGATATGTGCTGTGACATGGATGCCCTCAAAAACATCATGTTAAGTGAAAGAAGCCAGACACAAGAGACCATGTATTGGATGACTATGTTTATATGTGATACTCAGTGAGGCAAATTGATGCAGAAAGTAGGTGAGTGGTCGGTCCTCTGGGATTAGCAGTGAAGAGTTACCAGAAATAGGCTCAATGAATTTATTGGGGTGACATGACTTCTCCAAAATCAGATTGTGGTGATAGCTGCATAACTCAGTGAATTCATTAGAAGTCATTGAAACATTCAGTGTAAACTTTGGGGGCGCCTGGGTGGCTCAGCCAGTTATGCATTGGATTTCAGCTCAGGTCACGATCTCAGGGTTCGTGGGTTTGAGCCCCATGTCAGGCTCTGTGCTGACAGTTCAGAGCCTGGAGTCTGCTTCGGATTCTGTGCCTCTCTCTCTCTCTCTCTCTCTCTCTCTCTCTCTGCTCTTCCCCCCCTCATGCTCTGTCTCTCTCTCTCTCAAAAATAAACATTAATTTTTTTTCAAAAGTCACTGAAACATATATTTAAAAGAGGGAACCTTACAGTATAAAATTTAAATAAATTTATAGTATAAAATTTTAAAGTAGTAAAAGACATGTAATAATCATAGAAGAGAGGAATCCAGTTTCAGAGACTTGTTTCACTTGCCTTGAATTCCCCAAATCATCAAAGAGTAGCAGTTTTGAGACGTGTGTGTGTGTGGGGGGGGAGAGGTAGGAGGTCAGAGAGAGTGTCAGCAAGAGGCAACCATCCTATGTGCCTGTACCTGGTATGGAACTGCTAAAGATGGGACAAGATGGCAAGTGTCAGTCATCAAGGACCAAGCTGAGGGAGGGGGGAGTAGCAAGGAGGAAGACAGAGATAATTACACATTGGACATGTGTCTGTAGTCAAGGCCATTACACTGTGGGCTAGGCTGTGGTGCTAGCTGGTGATCTTCTTTTCCAGGGAGCAGTAAAAATATCAGTCCTGCATGATTAACACAAAAGCAAGAGAGAGGACCAGATGACCACTCAGTGTCTAAGTCACAGCTTCTGATCCCTTGTGTCAGATGCTACATATTCTCAACTTCACTGATATTCCTTTTCTTTTACCACTGGTGTCAATTTATCTTGTAGTTTTTCTTTCTTTTCCTTAGTATTGCAAAGTTACCATAAAGCTAAAAGTTCATAGATTGGTTACAACAGTGTGTGTGTGTGTGTGTGTGTGTAACAGTGGGGGAAAGAGAGAGAGGGGGAAAGAGAGGGAGAGAGAGGCAGAGAAGAGAAAGGAAAGAGGGAGAAAGAAAGAATGAGGAGGAGGGAAGAAAAGAGAGGAGACAGAGACAAAGGGGGAGGGGCATAAGACACACATAGCTGTCAAATTGCTTTGGTGCCTCATTGGGTCAGAAATTGTGATTCTTCACTTATGTTTTATAACATTTCATAAAGTTGCTTTTAATGATTTATAGATCCAAGGCCACGGTATCTGAATCAATCTATATTTCCTGGTTTCTAGTAGTAATGTATGGATGGACATTCTTTGCTGTATACTTTTCCTGGGGGTGAGTTAACCAGCCAAAGAGGAGGGTTCTTCCCACACACACATACAGGGAATAAGCCCAATCCTCTATATTTTCAAATTGCTTCATTCGTACTTGTCCTTTAGGGAGTACCTATTAGTTTCTTTGGGAAACCGTCCCTGATTCTCCTAAATCCTTTAGAAACAACCTTTCCTCAGTAACACAAACACACAGACACAGACATAGATACATAGAGCATTTCAGTACAGGGCTATACATCAACCCCCATGATGATCTATTTGCCTTATATAAACACTTTGATAGCCACAATAATTATATCTTCTACGTTGAGGATTAAATCAGACAATTCACGTCTATCAGGCAGGAAAGGTTAGGTTATACCCTCATAAAAACAACACAATTCTGTATACCTCTAGACAGCAAAGGTTACCTTGCAGGAATGTCTGCAAGGAAATGAAAGCACATCTCACAGAATCATAAAAGGATAGCACTTGGGTGCTGGCCTTGACTCTTCTGCTAGTTCTTAATGCAAACTTGGACAAGCCTGGCCAGTCTGAGCCCATTTCCTCCTACCTCATCATGGGTAGCTGGATAGCACAGGCATTAAAGTCCCTTCCACTTAAAAAAGGTCTGTATTATGATGCACAGGAAATGGGATGCTCTGTGGACAACAACAAATCATGGCTGTCATTGGGAACTGGTGCCCACAATTCTGAGGCGCTGCAATGAGGGCATCTTGGGTGACCTGAAGTTTTGCCAAGGAAATTCTTGCAAAAACTCTCGCAAGTGACTCCAGATGCACACCCAGATTTGGGGAGGATTTAGGCATGAACACTGCTGCCAGCACATCGTTCTGAAACAGAAACTGTAAGCAACCTTTAAAAAGAGACCTCGGTGGAGAATTTATCGATCGTTTGAAGGGAAGAAAATGAGAGATGGATAATAAAGTACAAGTTGCTACATCCCCTGTCCCGGGTGAAATATGGGAGCTTATGAATCCTGAGCTATTGTTGATAAAAGAGGGGACTCATTTATCTTAAGCAGACACAGAAAGGAAAATAAGTGAAGTATGATTAGGCCTATGCCAAGCGTTCAGATTAAATTCCCGCCGTGACAATCCCTGCTGCGCGGTGAGCACTCCCCACCAGTAAAGCCCGATTAAGACGCTGGCCTGAGTGATATTAAAAATGCACGCTGCGAAAATCCCTCCCAAAATAGATTCTTTCACCGGGGTATACACCCTGAGGGAGCTACCTGTCCTGCCTGCTCTCTATTTCATTAGGAAAAGTTGTCAGTTGTACACGACAGTGTCTTTTATGAGACTTCAAGTTACAGCTTCAAAGGACCCAGGGCCTTTTTGATACTTGTGAGAAAGGTTTTGAGAAGTTCAGAAAAAGGAAGGCTAGTCCTTGCACTCCTGGCACTGGAGCCGTCTTACCTATTAATTTGGACCTTCTGTTCAAGTTTTGATGCCCAAATTGGCCTTCCGAAGGATGGTATCATGTGTACTCTCCCTCTTTCAGATGAGTCACTAATCTCCCCAATTACTTTTAGCCTTAAACTAACAAGGGAAAGTAGTCGTCCAGAGGTGATGTCTGTTGCCGCTTTCCTCATGTGTAGCCCTAAGGCTACTATTCTTCCCACATTTCATGCATGTATTCTCAAAAGAGAAGAACAACTGAACACAGCATAGGGAATCAATGAACCCTTGGAAAATTCTGTCTGCTCAGAGAACAAAAGTGTGCATCTGTCTCTTCTAACTGGAGCATTAGCAAGCCAGAGCCATGATATTCTGTGAAGAAGGAGGCAGTGCGAGAGTTAGAGGGTGAGAAGGGAGGGCAGGGTGCACTTTCTCGACAGGAGGTTGAAGAAGTTGCCTCTGAACAGAAACCCAAATGAAGCGAGCGAGTCAGCCATGGGAAGATCCAAGGAGAGGGGGATGGGCGTGACCCATTTGAGGAACACAAAGAAGGCCAATGTGACTGTAGTGGTGTCACATTTACCTCTACATAAGATAGGGGACAGTAGGAGATGAATTCAGACAGGTGGGAAGCAACCAGATCAAAAGAGCATCTTGGAGAAGATGCTTTACGAGAGTCTAACCTTTGTTTTATATTTGGTCTATGCCAGTGGGATGCATTAAGGAAGTGAATGATGGGAAGTGATTTACATTTTAATTTAGATAAATTCCAATAAGACTTTCATGAAAGTACCGAACCCAACTTTGATAAATCACTACCTCAAAATTAATTCTAAAAATAATTTTCTAATAAAGAATTTCCTGAGAGTAGATTCTATGATTTTGTTCAACTTAAATAATGTTTTGGAATGCACTCCCTGCTTCCTTTGTCTGTGACCAAATTCAGAATGCACAATGAACATTACAATGGGGTTGGAAATCACACAGACCTGTTTCAGGGTTCTGATCCCACCATTTACTAGTCATCAGATGTTCCTTGAGATTTTATATCTATAAATGGGGATCATTTTTGAGGACTGTGTGTGTGTGGGTATGGGTGTGGGTGTGGGTGTGTGTGTGGGTGGATTTGCGCACGCGCATTTTTTCTGCTCAGCATGCTGTGTGGTGCCACTGTAAGTACTTAGCAGGGCCCTACACTGAACCCTCCACCAGCCCATGCCCCGGCTTCTACATGCACCTCCTCCTTCCTTCCTTTTCTGACCCACACCAGTCGGTCACACTCTGCCACACACAGTTTAGCATGTAGTTGCTTTGATATGCTCTGAGACGCTTGTGTAAGAGGAAGCGGAAAGAGGGTCAGTGATGAAGTTGCCAATGTCAGGCAGATGGAGCATGACGGAGGTAAGGGGCAGGATGAAGAAGCAAAAAAAGTTTGCCACTGAATTTGTCTGAGAGTTTTTAGCAGAAAGTGAAGGGAGTAGCATTCGCCCCATGTTTTACAGCCAGCAATGTGGGAGGAAAGAAAAGGAGAAGGGGTGTTCTAGGGCTTTCCAGAATTGAGACTACCTCCCTCTCTAGACACGACAGTACTTGAATGACTTTGACTGCAAGTAATCAAGTCATCAAATAATAAGAACTGAAATTGGTTAAAGGCTTTCCATTTACCTCTTATCCCCTTTTAATTACCATGCTAGATTCGAGCCTCACCCCTCAGTCTACTTCTTAAAGAGGGAATCTTTAAAGTCTGAACAGCTTCAGAGACCAAGAACCAGGGTAATTCTCTGGGCAAGAAGAACAGACAGCAGAGGAGATTAAAAATCCATAGCAAACTGATTCTCAACTATTCTTTAAATCCTATTTAGGATAGTAGTTGTGACAGTTCATTTTATATGTCAATTTGAGTGGGCTCTGGGGTGACCAGATAATCAAACATGGCTCCGGGTGTGTCTGTCAGAGTGTTTCTGGATGCAATTAACATCTGAATTGGTAGACCTAGTAAAGCACCTTGTTCTCCCTAATGCGGACAGCCCTCATCCAATCAGGTAAAGGCCTGAATAGAACAAAAAGGCGCACCCTCTCTCAAGGAAGGGGGGAGTTTTTTGTTTTTGCTTTTTTTTTTTTTTTCCCCAGATTCCAGCTGGAACACTGGCTCTTCCTGGGTCTCCAGCCTGCTGGCCTTTAGGCTGGAACTGAAACATCATCTCTCCTGATTCTCAAGCCTTAGGACTCAGACTGGAACTACATCACTGGCTCCTCCTGAGTGTCCGGTTTGAGAAAAGCAGATAGTGGGGCTGGTCAGTCTCCATTATTGTGTGAGCCAATTCCTTATACGCAATCTCTGTATCTATATGCACACATACACACACATGTGTGCACATCCTATTGCTTCTCTTTCGCTGGAGAACACTGACTAATACAGATAGAGAAGTCTATCTCTAAATTCAGATTATTGAAATATAACAACAAAGTGAGCATGACTCTGAAAAAGAAAAAAGAAAAAAAAAAGAAAGAAATCTTCAGAAAGAATTCACCCATGTTAGAAAGTCTCTACCTGTACCACTCACCTTGTAAAAATGTTGGGAACAAGAGTCACCACTGCTTCCTGTGGCAGGGAAATCCCATTATATGACAGAATCAGGAATTAGAAAGTTAGAACTTTTCCTCGCATCTCTCCCAGAACTGGATGCCAGGCTTGATGTGACAATGTGGTCAAGTGAGAATGAGCTATGTCACAACTACCAAGAGTTTAGGGTAATCTTAATCTTGACCTTGACGGAAATGGGGCTACCACGGGTACTGAGAAATTAACTGCTTAATGCAATAAACTTGGGGCTCCTGGGTGGCTCAGTCGGTTAAGCATCCGACTTCAGCTCAGGTCATGATCTCACAGTTCGTGGGTTCAGCCCCGTGTCAGACTCTGTGCTGACAGCTAGCTCAGAGCCTGGAGCCTGTTTCAGATTCTGTATCTCCCTCTCTCTCTCTGTCCCTCCCCTGCTCATGCTGTCGCTCTCTCTCTCTCAGAAATAAATGAAACATTAAAAAATTAAAAAAATACAATAAGCTTGTCGGGCATCATTTGATCCGAGTTTACCTATTACAGCTGACTAAAAGCTGGAAGGTACTTCTGCAAGTTAGCTGTGGATTCCACATGCTTATACCAGGGTCTTGATTTGCTTTTATTTATTACTGGCACTCTACATACTTTGGTTATAGGGAAGACATAGTATGATTCACTCTTTCCTGTATTCTCTACAACACAAGTATGTCTGAGAGGTTAGCAAGAGACCTCCCTCTCTTGTACTCAAGACACAGCAGAAAGAAAGAGATGTATAAGATGAATAGGAACAACACAGAATCCCTCAGGCCACACTTAAAAGGTACAATGGAGGATTTCCAAAGTTAACTGGAAAACTTTGGCTAAAGTGCACTTCTGTTTTTCAGGAACATTGGAAAAATGCAAGACGGTAACAACTTTTTACACTTGTAAACTCTTTATATTATATAACAAACAAACAAACCAAAAAAAAAAAAAAAAAAAAAGAAAGAAAGAAAAGAAAAAGGAAAAAGAACGTGTTCCCGAAGGTTATGTGGCAGATATTCCTCATTTACTTTACTAGCACTTTCAATTTTGGCTCAAATCCTATTATTCAGGAGATATGAATTGGCCAGTGGGAACATTTCCAGCAACAATATTTCAGAATTAAAATCTAATTTAACCAAGATGACCCTGGAAATTACCAAGCTCAGGTAAAAGGAAACCTTTTAACATAAACGGCCATGCGTTATTCATTCCATCCACTGTGTGCTGGGAAAACTCGCCAATCTTTTTTTTTTTTTATCATCTAAGCCACCTTTCTCATCACACAATGCCTTACAATGGGCAAGATTAAAAAAAATAATAAAGGACATGTCACCATCACTGATGTATATGTAAGAATGAGACCAGGTCCGGGAAACACAAAAAAGCCATTTGGAGTGGCTGAGTATGAGGGCAATAGGAATATTGTGAGAAAATGCACAGTCTAACAAGTAATTATACAATGAAGATGTTAGCCTAGGGAATAACTCAATGCTTTCTTCCTTGACTTCAGATTTAAAAATGCCTTTTTTGTTTTCTTTTTAATAGACAAGTACCATAGCCGTAGTATCAACAGACCCTTACTCATAGGCCAGTTCTACTCCTTATTACATGTGTGACCTTGGGCAGGTCACTTACTATTTTGCACCTCAGTTTCCTCTTCTAGAAAATATGAACATACTGCCTAGGTGATGGGTGTGAGCATTTAACGAAGTGTTTAAGTTGCCTGGTATAGAAAGTGGAAGGTTGTGGGTGCTCTGTAAATGTTAAAAGTAGAAAAAGATTTGGCCTTAACATGCTCTTTTTAGGGGGAAAAAAGCCTTCTGTTAAGGGTAGAGATTTTTAAGGCTAGGATTATTGCAGGTTTTTCCCTTTCTTTCATAATAACCTCATGCACTAGAGAATGGATTCTTTAGTTGATCTAGACTGAAGCCTACAGAGTTATTTCCCTTAGGTCTAGGCCTGACATGTGGGACTTACCGGAGTTAGTTTTTATATATTAGAAAGACCTGGCTTCTGGGGTGTCAATTTCAGACCAGAGGAAGTATTCACAAAGTTTCTTCCTGTTGCCTTAGATTTAAGCTTCAAATCCTGAAACAGTAAAATCCAGGCCCAGATGGCCTTCTAACTGGCATCGGGTTATCCTCTCTCTCACCTGGATTTAGCTCCAAAATCTGGGTCATAGTGTGATGACACTTAGTCTAAGCTCTGTCCCCAAGGTGATAAGGATGTTAGTGGAGATGTCCCAAGCTCACTCTAATCTCCTGGATGATGCCAATTTTGCAATCTTGCAATAGAGAAACACTAAAATGAACAGCAGGGGTTTACTGAAGTCCAGTGTCCAGAAATGTGCTTGCTGTATCAGCTATTTCAAAAACCAAAAAGCAACATCAAAACTAGACACCTGAAACAAAATGGCTGCCCTGGTAGGCAGAGAAGAATGCCTCTCAGTTCAAATGGACAAATTGGCATATGGCTTTTATCGTGAGGGTCACAACATATTCGAGTCACCAACCGGCACACATAATGTACCAGGCTAGTTACAGAGGCTACTACTCTCAGGAGAGAGGTTAAAAAATACAGAAGAACAAACCTGAATTTCCCCTGAGGTTGACTCCATATATACATGAAGCCGTGAAACTCCTGGACTTCCCTCTCCATTTGGTTGTATACCCGCAAAGACAAAAGAGAGGGAACAGGTGTACGAACCCTTGTGGGGAGTAGCAGTCAGTGAGATTTAAGATGGGCATGCTGTGTCAACTGCAATTTGTAGCAGTCCTTTCTCCTCAACTTCAGGGGGATTCCTTTCACAGGCAGACTTCTAAGATTTGTTGTCTTCTAGAAATGTCATGGTCTGATTCCCGCATGCATCTAAGAAAACAGAGCACATCCAAGGCACGCCCATGATCTTGGGGGTTCTGAGGCAAAGTCAGAAGAACATTAAGTCTACTGCAGACACACTGGCTTTCTTGCTTGTCCTCTGGATACATCAAACAGATCCAGCCTCAGAACTTTTATACTTGCTGTTCCTTCTGCCTGGAGTGTCCTTCCTGGTCTGTGCAGATGGCTTCTTCACTTAATTTGGGTCTTTGCTCAAACATTATCTCTCTCAGAAGACTTTCCCTGACCATGCTATCTAAATTAGCATGCTTGTTCCATCTTTGCCAGCCCACTGCTCAATATCTAACATTCCTTTTGTTTACCTGTGCATGGTTGGTACCCTCATCTAGACCAGAGCTCCATGGAGAGAAAGACATTGCTTCGCTTATTGCTTGAACAATACTTGACATATAGAAGGTCAATAAATAATTTTTCAAAGTAAATGTGTTATCCTTGACAAAGCACTAAAGCCAAGTCATTTTTTCCCTCATTTATTAGCTGAAATAATGATATCTGACATCATAAAGTTTTGCAAAGGAACCAATATACTTTGAAAAACTACTCAATAAACCATAAAATGCACTGAAGTATTAGTAATCACTATGATCCTCTTTACTGTTAACTAGCCTTTCTGTCAGAGCACCAGGTAAGCAATGGATTTTGAAGCTTTGGCTTGATTTATAAACTTGTCCAAGAGTGGGTGAACTCTTTGAAAGTAGTAATCATATTTCATTGTTTTTCTCTTTAGGCCTGACTTAAAGCAGGCATGATAAATTCTTGCCCGATAAATGGATGAAGTAAATAAAATGCCTTAGCAAAGGAAAGGAGATGGGTCTAAGTGTATAGTTCTGACTCATGAGGCTGGGAATTAAGGCAAAACGCTGGATATGGTAATAGACTAGCACCCTGAAGAGTGTCTGGGCTGGAACCTGATCCAGGGGTCCAAGTTGAATCACTGGCCCCAAATCAATAAAACTGTCATCATTAATCAACTGTTCATAAACAGGAGGTCAAACCTGAGTCACAAATCCACTCTGTTAAATGACAACAGATACAAAGCTCTTGGGAGAGACAGGAATTCCTGAACTTAATGATGTGGGCAGCCAAAGGTCTGAAGCTACCAGAGGGGGAATTTCACTAGGATGGAAAGAAATAAGCTGTTGTAACTGGGATTACCAGTGTGTGGTCAGAAATGGCAGTGGAGTCAGCCAGGCGTGAGGCAGGACACTACAGAACTCCATCAGTAAAATGCACATGTCTCTAATCACATTTACTTCTCACGTTTCATGAAGTCATAGTAAATATGGGACACCCATTCATGCAAACAACTTACGGTCCGTGATTCTGTTTCACAAAGAGAGAATAGATCAGAAATGAACTCAGTGTCTATCTAGACATAAAACTAAAGAATTTTAGAGCAAAAAGAAACCTGGGAAGACATGGAACCCAACCTTACCAGTTAATAGGAAGAGAAACTGGGGCTCAGGGTCTACATTGACTTGCTCATAGTCACACAAGTACTTAGTGGCAGGATGAGCATCGTGATTTAAGTCTCTTGACTCCTCATCCAGTGCTCTTTCCACTTTACCATTCTGTTAGCACTGAATGATAACTAAGTCAGACCAAACGATGCAAAAGGTCAAGGAATTAATTAAAATAGGGTCCTTCCCTCACTCCAAAGTTGTGTTTGCAGAAACCAAGAAATTTAAGTCATCAGGAAAAAATAATCCCAGATATATAAAAATCTCAAGATTCCTCCAGTAATTTAAAACATATTTTGGAGCCAGAAGGCCCTCTAGCAATCATTAAGTATAATTCCCTAATTTTACAGATGGTGAACTATATCCTAGAGAGGTTAGTTTCCCAGTAGCATAAATCTGGTTCAAATGACCAATGATTTCATAAAATTATTCTTATGATATTCTATATAGGTAGTCTCAACTCTCTGGGAGTGGGTCCCAGGGATGCTATGAAAAAATTCCTGTCATTCTCATCAAACCAAATGGACATGCTTGCAGAAAATGGTACAATTTCCACTGTATTAGAAAAACACTCCAGAGGTGATGTCATTTGCTCTAAACAACTGAAAAACAATTATGTTTTTTGTTTGAAGTGTGAAACACACCTAGGTTAAATTCAGTTCCCCAAACCAGTATTTAATATGGGGCTCAAGGCACTGAAGGGACTTTCCCATGGCTTGACATAGAGTAGACAGCTTAATAAATTCTTGTTGGATGGATAGAGGGATAAGTAGATGAACAGAGTAAGTAAAAAGCCTATAGTAGACATATGAAAGGAAAGGAAATGGAGCCAAGTGTATAGCTTTGGTTCATGAAGCTGGGAATTAAAACGCTGGAATAAAAACACTGGATAAGGTAACCAGATGAGTGCACAAAGATCCCAAATCAGACACCCCAAATAGTGCCTGGGAGAGCTGATTCCCATCATATTCAAGAAACCCACGACCTATGTGGGTACAAATGTCTGTAAGACTCCACGCAAGAATCTGTACCTATTATACCCGCCTAGTTACCTGAATGCTCGTCAAACATTATTAAAGATATGAACACCTTCAGCCCAAGCTTTTGAAAGAAATGGTGTTTATCGCTTTTCTTAGTGGCATTAGCACAACCCATTCATCCTCCTTTCTGGGAAATTCTCATTCTCTTCACCTGCATAGTCCTTCTGCTGGCACCCCACACCCAAATAACAGGACTCTTGCTGCCTTTCTGTTCCCACACTAGTTTATTCCTATGAATATCAAAAGAAAGAGAGCGGACTTCTATGATAAGCTCCTTCACTCACTGCTAAATGACCCTATATTAGTGGTTCTCAACCACGGGTGATGTTGTTCCCCAAGTGGAAATTTAGCAATACCTGGAAACAACTGGGTAGAGAGGTCCTTAAAGTGGAGCTAATGGTGTCTAGTTGATGGAGGCCAGAGTTGCTACTAAACACACTAAGAACATAGGACAACGCCCCCCACCACGCTCCCACCAATAAAGAATTATTCGGTTCCAAACAGCCAAAGTGCTGAGGTTGAGAAACCCTGTCTTAAATGATTCAAATATTGCTGGGTCTCAGTTTTGTAACTGACCAAAAAAGAGAATACTCACCTGCTCTTCCTAACTCACTCTCCCGCATGGAGGATAGACCAGTAATGTGCACGTAAGTGTTTTGCAAAGTGCTTTATAAATGTTACTTTTCTTTTCAGCTCTTGGTACTTTTTCAGATTACACAAGGAGGCTTCAAAGGTGCTTATAATCTTACTCATTTACAAGACAATCTTTGCACTTTGACTTTAAGAGAGGATTTTTATTCTAAAGCGAACACGGAGTGAAGCTTCTTATTTACCAAAGTCTGCTGAGCAAGCATTACCATCCCTGCTTTTGAAACAAAAAAAATGTCAGAAGGAACATCTGACCCTTTCCTCAGGAAACAAACAAACAAACAAACAAAACCAACAGGAGTTATAATTACTTTGTTCATTGGTTTGATAAGTATTTGATGTTAATATGTGTAAAACAGTAACAATAATTAGTGAAAAATATTATTATCAATCCCTTAACTACACCAGACAATGAGCTAAATGCTTTATATACACTGGCTGCTACCCCCGAGGTAGATTCTGTTATTATCCACATACACAGAAGTCTTGGAAGCAAACTATTTGCCCAAGGACAAATAACCAGTAAATGGTGGGGCTTGGAATGAAATCAAGCCCTGTGTAACTCAAATGCCTGCTAGCAAACACCAGGCCATATTGTTCTTGGCACTGAATGTGCATCCTAGGGGTTGGGAGGAAGAGAATCAAAGTATGAGTCAGAAATGGATGCTGCCCTTACTGGCTAGCAGTCTCCTAGAGGAGATCAGAAGTAAATACAAAAGGGGATAGTAATAAGTGTCAAAGATGTGTCAATGACCATCCAGAATGGAATTCTAAAATTGAGAGCTTGAGGCATATGAAAATCAGAATTAGGGCAAAAACAAAACAATGGAAAGGAGGTGCCCAGGCAAGCTGAGCTGCTCAAGTAGAAAGCAATGCTTCGTTACTTTTAGTGCTTACAGAACTGCTCTAAACTCCAATAGTCTAGCTTATACTGATTTGAGCACGATGATGATGAGATCAGAGTCTCTGGGTCACCTTCCCAGGGGTTAAGTTTACTTTCCCCACAATTCAAGGGCACATACTCAATCAAGGATGGCGAATGTGGCCATGTGTGATGCCATTCCTCCACTGAAATACAGATCAAATGTCATAAAAAGGCCAGAGTACCTTTTACTATGTTGTTGGGGAAAGCCTCAGAGTCCTTCTTAACCTTCTGGCCCACTCCTTAATGTAGTTGAATGGCACATGAAATAAAACCTATTTCACCTCGCTAGAGTTTTTCTATCTGTATGCTATACCTCCCTTACAAAAACATTTGTAGGTGGGATATAAATAACATTAGGTAAAGGAGGAGGGTTGAAAAATATGGGAGTCCCTGAGACATGACAGTTAAAACTAAGGTCAAAGGGGCATCTGGGTGGTTCAGTGGGTTAAGTGTTGGACTTCAGTTCAGATCATGATCTCACAGTTCATGAGTTCAAGCCTCATACTGGGCTCTGCAGTGACAATTCAGAGCCTGAAGCCTGCTTCGGATTCCATGTCTCCCCTCCTCTCTCTGTCCCTCCCTTTCTTGTGCTCTATCTCAAAAATAAGTAAGTAAACTTTAAACAAAAGGGGTGCCTGAGTGGCTCAGTCAGTTAAGCATCTGACTTTGGCTCAGGTTGTGATCTCACAGTTAGTGGGTTCAGCCCTGCCTCAGGCTGTGCAATGACAGTGTGGAGTCTGCTTGGGATTCTTTCTCTCTCTCTCTCTGCCTCTGTCCCACTCGTGTGTTCTCTCTCTCTCAAAATAAATAAATAAACTTAAAAAATATAAAATTAAGGTCAAAAAAGATCCAAATCTTAAAGATGTGTTATACATATACAATGGAATATTATTCAGCCATAAAAACTAATGGAATCTTGCCATTTGCAACAAAGTAGATGGATCTAGAGAGGTATAATTCTAAGTGAAATAAGTCAGTGAGAGAAAGACAAATACCATATGATTTCACCCATATGTGGAATTTAAGAAATAAATGAACAAAGAAAAATAAAGAGACAAACCAAAAAACAGATTCTTAAATATAGAAACAAACAGATGGTTGCCAATGGGAGGTTGGGGGTGGGGAAGGGGATGGGTGAAATAGGTGATGGTAACTAAGACTATAATTATCTTAATGAGCACAGAGTAATACAAGGAATTGCTGAATCACTGTATCACTGAGGTATAAACCAGTGTTGTCCAGCAGAAACATAATACAAGACATAGGTGTAATTTAAAATTTTGGAATAGCTACATTAAAAAATTAAAAAAAAACAGGTGAAATTAAATTTAATACCATTTTATTTAACCCAGTATAGCCAAACAGCTATCAACTCATCATATAACCAGGCTAAAAAATATAAATGAGATAGTTGGCATTTTTGTATTAATACTTCAAATCTGGTATATATGTTACATTTAAAGTTTATCTAGATGTGGACAAGCCACATTTCAAGCACTCCAGAGCTTCGCATGTGGCCCGTTGCTACCATATTTACTGTATCGGTGCAGACTTAAGTCTTTTCTAACCTTTGGCATTTTCCCCCAAGATTTTAATTATTGAAAACTTCCAGGAAGCACCCAAATCATTGTGATCATTTGGATTTGGGCTGTGGTGACCTGCCCAGTCTTGTTTACCCCATAGCACTAGAATCTCAAACTTGATCCCCTGGAGTTGATCTTGTCTCAAACTCTGATATTCAGTGACAGCAGCTGTTCTGGTTTCCCCAATTCAACACCTCATTAAAGCCTCGATAGTCAGACTGCGGTGGCCAGGCTTGGAAGTGGGGAGGAGGAAGCGTCTCCTTCGAGAGGCCTGGGACCAGATGGCCTGCTCTGTGGACTGTGCTGGTTCCTGAGTCACCAGATGCGAAAGCTCTAGCAGGGGCCCCAAGCAGGTGTTGTGTGATAAGTCAGGACTAATGAGGCAAAAGAAAGCCTCCTCATGATCGTGAGATCATGATCTGAGCCCAAACCAAGACTCAGATGCCTAACCAACTGAGCCACCCAGGTGCCCTGGAAAGCAGTACAATTTGAGTGGCAATATCTAATGGGCCTCCTAAAACCTTAAGCAAGTTCCTTAACCTCCTGAGATTCAGTATTTTCTAAAAAGCACAACACATTTTCAGCAGTGGAAATTGAGAGGGATGTTTGGGAGAGAGTAGAGGTTCTGAAAATATTGATTTCCCTCCCCTCAAAACCTACTTAACTAAATAAGCCGTTAGAGCAGTTACTGCAATTGCCTGTCTACCATGTGTGCTGGCAGCCATGACGTGTGAGTAGATGTGACTCCTCTCTCGGTTCCAAGGGAAGACTCAGATTAATTCAACCCCATCAGGGTCAGCTGATTCCACTTGCACAGTGATTGGTTCAGGTTGGGCATGTGAAATAAGTTGGTCCACTCTGAGTGAAGCATAAGGTTTTGTTTGAGGTGAGGGGGTGGGGGGAAAGGCTATTTTATGCTCTGGATGTGTAATATACTATTGGAACAGCTGCTGCCATTTTGCAACCATGAGTGAAACCGTGCGAGGAGAAGCCAACTTCAAGTTCCTACGAAACTGAAGGAATCCCAGAAAAAATATGGGATCAAAACTTCAGGCAAAGCCTCACTCTTTCTGGACTTTTACATTATCTAGCAGCCTAGAGCATTTGCCCTAATCCAGATGCAGCTGTTAGGTATTGTTGAAAGCACTGTTGGGGTTCTTTCCATTTATTTAAGTCCACGATGATGAATATCAGGGAAGCATGCTAACCAACGTACTCTCCTACTGACTGGTGAGCATATTTATAACAATCACTTGTCTCTCCAGTAATTCAGCCAGCCCAGTGGGGATAGAGACGTAGTATGAGACAAGGCAGCTGGAGAGTGGGCCCTTCCATCTACAGGGGCTCCTCCTGGGCCACCACACTCATCAAGACAGAAGCTGGTGGCATTGGCTCTGAAGTTCGAGTAACTTCATATATTTGGGTCAAAGCAGATACTTTCTTCTTGCAAAGTGCTGGGAGACTCAGAAGACCATAATCTGGCACTTGCTGTACTATCAGTGAGTGACCTACCTATGAGTGGGTAGTTTGTGTCAACTGTGGCTTCCACCTTCTCTAGAAGAACACAATTATACAAAGAAAGAAAAGGAGTGGACCATGCCAAGACTTTCAGAAAAGCCAAGACTGTTTCCCGAGTGCTTTTTATATTCTCTATTCTTATGCCATTGTATCCGGGTGAAAAGGGAGCCATAGGGACTCTTGAAGCTGTGAGCATGGGTAAGACATCACAATGGATATGAGCAAAACGAGTGAATCCTCCTCAGGTCTTAGTGCTTTCAAGTTTAAGGCAGGGGTCCCAAACTCAAATGCCTACAGAGGCTGGCAGGTGACTTTAATAAATGGACACCCAAGTAGAAGTCTAGAGACTGTAGATCCTGACAGGGACATGTCTACTTAGCTCCAGTAGAACATTTTAGCCAAAACTTGAAATGTGATCATTTTAATGTAAAATTTTCTTTAATGTTAAATTTCCATTCATTTTTTCCCTCTCTCAACACTGATAAGATCAAATGAAACACATAGGTGGGTGGACTTGGCTCTCACACTAAAGACAATTGAGGGAGTTGGCTGGATTACCAGAAAGAAGCAATAGGTGGTAGCTTTCTGGTTCTAAGGAATCCAAGTAGAGGGCGACTGAATGAGGTGGGGAAAGTAGCTGGAGGGCTGTGGTTCTCCCATGTGGGTCAGACAGAGTCCCAGACCTCAGGGGACAGGGTTTCCTTTGGGGTGGCTACTTAGATTTCTGTCAGGACTGAAGCTAACCTCACTACTGTTGGGAGCTTCCATGAAGATTCCTGTGGCCGAAAGTAGTAGTAAGAGCAGAGTCACTGGCACAGTTACTTGATCTCAAAATGACCTCATGGGGGGTTGATAGTACTAGTGACCACAGTCAGGGTCTGTAGCTGAGGCTGTCTCCCAGCTTGGGGAAGGGAGCCCACTGAAATTCCAGTTATGTGCTTCTCATCAATCTTAGTGAAGGACTCTTGGAAATTAGAGAAATGTAAGTAACAAAAATGAAGACATCTGGCATGCCAGAGAGTAGTCCTAACTTCTGGGGTGGAACTGTCATTTCCACATTAAAAAAAAAACACAACAATAAAAAACAAAAAAAAAAAAACAAAAAAACACCCACCACAAGTATTCTCCAACACTCAAGGTTCACAATGCTGGGAAAGGCTTTATGTGCACTCAAACCCTAGACTCCAGTCTCAAGTTCCCCCAGATCCAGGCTGCTTCTACAGGTTTCTCCCCATACTGACCCCCCTTTTTTCAGTCTTTTATATTTTGTATACTACCTACACGGCAGTGGCCATTTGATCCCGAGATTCCAAGAGTATTTGACTAAAACATTTTTTTCTCCACCGTCTGTTAAGTGTGTATGGATTGAATATTCCAGGGAACATACTTTGAGGAATGCTGCATTATGCACCTAATGGTATAGAAAATAAATGATTTCAAGGTAAATTTCCACTGCCCATTTTACCTCCATTACTATTATTTCAGGTTATTAAAACAAAATTTAGATGAAGTGTCTATGGCCCTGACATCACATTTTTTGGTTGCTCTTGAATATTTTTAAACCCTTTGTTGTGAGATTCCAAGTCCGGTCACTATGTAGTCAAAGCCAGTTCCTAGAAGAAGTGCTCTCAAATTGTGGAATACCATGTTCTGAAATTTGTACCCATGGGGTGTTGATTTATGGAGGTGATGGACTGATGACATGCAGAGCCCAATGCCATTTCCTGAGGGAAAGGGGCATGCCATGCTGTGCAGGGCCACATGGAGAAGCACCAGGTTTGGGCAGACAGAAGGTGGGGGGGCGGGCAGGTGGGGAGGAGGCTGGACTAAAGCTTTCAGTGGGTTTCCCCCCCAGGAAAGGCAAAGCCAGACAGAGTAAATAGTTAAGACTGGCCAGTGTGAATGATTCTGATGATCTCTGGGCTACAGGGGTGGTGTCTGGTTGTCTGGTACCTGGCCACTGAATGATCTGGGGCAGGGGAAACCAGATTGGTGTCATTAGAGAGTTAGGTAAGGAGGTGGCTGGGACCTGACTTGGGACTGGTGGATTTGCTCACGACAGGTATGCTCTTAGGCAAGGTGGTACAATCTTTAGGAATTAGCTAGCTCTGGGTCTGTAAAGTCCCCAAATGCCAGAGCAGCAAGAAGAGTGAAAATAAGAAAATACAATTAATATAAGTGGCTTTGTTTTAAATGGATGCCAAGGAAATAAATTCACAATCTAAATAAAATAAAAACACTTAGAAATTCATGGCAATCGGGAAGATGCAGTTGTTAGTATCAAGGTGACAGCCAGTGGGAGATCCCCAGGAGATCCTCACGAATGTAAGTCCTGTCAACGGAGGCCAAGTGCAGAGAACAATGGCACCAACTACAATAGCAGTAGGTCCAGAGACTTCTGCCCTTTTTCTCTTCTCCCTTGGAATTACCAAAATGAGACTGTTTTCGAGACTCCAACTGTCCAGATGACTCTTCATTATCAGAGTGTAAACAGAAAAGTCATGGGGCCTGCCCTACATTTATTCAAGGAAAGGGGAAACACTGGTGTATTAAGTGGGTTGTAACAGGTTATACTGTGTTCGAGAGAATAATCTTGCTGACTGATTGCATCTTATGAGTCTCACTTGCTCAATGTACAGTTCTACCATAGTATAAAAACATACACATAGTACAAAAACATACACATATCTAAACAAATACCATATTTTGTTAGCTACATTCTACTCAATGAGGCTCAACAATACCAAAGGATTCCTTAAAAGTAAAATCAGAATATAGAAAGCACTGAGTCTGAAATGTTCTTTCAGAGCGCTTTTCAGTTCATTTAACACTGACAATTGTATGGGTTTTCCTTTCTTCTTTCTTCTTTTTCCTTTTTCTTTCCAAGTTCACTGAATTAACACTCAAAGTCTAAAATAGCTATTGCTTGCAATTCATGGATAATGTGAGTTCCTATGAAGCTTCTTGTAGACCCATAAAATATGATTCTCTTAAAAAAATGTTCCTGCTGAGATCATGGTGCTAAGATCTATTTTGGGACTAACCTGTTACTTAACTTGGCAATTTCATCTGGTTCGGGTGTGTATTTTTAAAACAAAAGGATTTAGTTTACCTATCAGATGGTACTTGATTAGGATTCCCAGAGTCATCGTTATAACTGAAACAGCCAGTATGGGTTCTTCCCTCGGGTAGCAATTTTCCTCTACAACGATCCTGCTGAAGAAGTTTGGGATTTACCATTCACTGTGTTCCAATTCGCCCGCATGCGACATTTAGCTACAGAAGCATTACACTATGCCCTATTTTCTTGAAGGCATTTTTCTTTTACTCCGGTTTCAGATACGGTTCTTCTATGACCTGATCTCGAAATGAAGTTCAAATGCCTCTCTTCACAAGTTTTAAACTTCAGGTCTCTTTATGACCTTGTTGGAATATAATGATAACACTACAATTTGGTCTTTCTGGATGTGGGGGTGAAAAGTGATGTTCCTGGAGTGTTTTATTGCTTCTCATCCGCTCCCTTCCACAGCTACTCTATCAAATTAATTCTGCTTCTGCTTTGTCTGCTCCTGTCTATGCACATTCAGCTCAAAACTGGAATGCTTATCCCCCTTATTTATAGATTTTTTACTTATTTTTGCCAATTTTACTAACTCACGACTCACTGTTTTTATTGGGTTAAAATGCAAACATAGAACTATAACTGGAAGGTGCCAACAGATAGGCCTGCAGATCCCTACAGACCCCCATGCTTTCCTCCCACGTCTCAAGTTTAAGAAACTGCCACGCAGACTTCTTGGAAGTTATCCAGTTCTTGGCGTGGTTTGGTGATAAATCACGGGAAGACTGGGGCTAGCCCAGGCTGCTCGGACATTAGTGATGAGGAAGAGGCCACAGCTGACTGTTGCCTGCAGGCAAGGCAAATCACAACTACGCAGATGGATTGCCTCTCTCCCTCCAATTTCTCACTCTGAGGCCCCAGGGAACTTAACCTTCAGGCCCCACTGCATCCTATTCCAAGAAATATGCTATTTCTCCTATGTGTCTTTCTTTTCTCCTTTCTGCCTGTCTCCAACTTGGCCCCCTCCTTCCCCAAGAGCTTCCTGGTTCCTCTTCCAGTGCCCCCGCCTCAATCCTCTAGGATTCTATCAGACTTCCTCATAATCTTACCATGCTGAATTGGAGGCCTGAAGCTGCCAGGGAAATATACACTTCTTTAGGGGGTGTCTGCAGCTGCTGGTATGTCTGGGAGTGTTTGCTTTGTTGCAGTGGGATTAGCTTCAAGTGTTGGCTTGCAGAAGGGACTGGAAGATAGGGGAGTCATAGTGTATCTTGTCTTCTCCTATCTTTTGGATGGATTCAAGTCTTTTGGGAGAGACTGGCTAGAGGAATAAGCACAGATTTCCAGCTAAGAGATAGGCTGTTTCCTGACCCATGAAGAACAAAAGAGACAGAGAGTTGCAAGGAGACTTTTCTTCTTTTTCTGCATGGATCCCAGATGCACTCTGACCTCTTCTATCACCACTAGCCTCAGGAGAAGCTATAGTCTGAACCACCAGTATGAGCTTTGACATCTGAAGATATTCCATGATGGGGGGTCAGGGAGAATGGGGTACATCTCCAAATGGGTTTATGGGTAGGAGAAATCAGCTCAAGTGAGACAGGATAAGAATTGGGGGTAATGGTGGCTGTAGCTGAAAGACTGATTTATGGGGACAAGTGAGGGACCCCTTTGTAGATGATTAAAACAATGAACAGGGGTATAGGAGGGAGCCTATAACTTGCACTAATTAAGACAGGGAAAACCTGTGTCAACATACTGTTGATATAAAAAGGAAGGTGGGAGAGGACATCCTGCATTGCCAGAGGCTGGTGGAGCCTGGTATATTTTGCAAGTTAATGGTGCAGGATAATAATAGCTAATAGCTATCATTTACTTAGTGCTTACTGCATGCCAGTCACTACCTTGCAATCTTTCTCCATATGCATTAGCTTGTTTAATCTTTATAATGACCCTATAGCACTGGCACTATTATCATCATTTTATAGGTGGGAAACTAAGGCTTAGAGCAGTTTAGAAAATTCCTGAGGTCCTAGAGCTAGAAAGTGCTGAGCCCCTGACACCCCATGCACACATGGCAAATTAATATTACCCTAATAACACAGCAAAATAGGCCAAATGGACTCTGGGCACACAGGGAGCATCCATCCTTCCTTACATCCTGAGTTATGAGGCTTACATTCTACCTGTTACCCCAATTATCCTTTTAAGAATCCCAAATTTGAGAGGACACCTCTCTGAACTGGTTTCAGCTTTAATCAGGACCAAAATGAAATCTGGTTCCTGGTTCAAACCCAGCTGGCTGCTCTTTCTGTGACCAGCGGGAGCACCCCCGTACCTCACCAGAGAGAGCTGTCAGCAGGGCTGGGGTGGGCCATCTTCAGGATGCCCTGGCCTGCTGCTGGCAGATGTTGTGTCAGAGAGAAGAGACAAACTGCTATGCAAGTACAAAGGAGTCCATCTGAGCTACCTACAGGAGAGAATATCTGCACCAGGCATCAGGTTTAAAGCCGGTATGAGCGTGCAAAGGCATACAGGGTGGGTGGCCTCCAGAACGTCCGAAGGAGATCCTGACATGTGATGCCTATGTAAGGGTGAAGCATTTTGAAGACTACCCGGGACTACACCTCTACGTTCAATGTCTTACAGTTTCTCTACCTTGCACTACTGCCTAACAGTTCTTTGCTATGTGGGTTGTCCTGTGCACTGTAGGGCCTCTAGCAGCATCTGTGGCCTCTACTCACTAGATGGTATCCACCACTCCCCTAACCCAACTTGTGATCTCCGAAAATATCTTCAGACCTTGCCAAATGTCCCCTAGGGGACAAAAATCACCCCCATTTGAGAACCACTTCACTTTCCCATCTTGACAAAACAATGGTTGGATAGGGAGCACTGGATGAGGCGAGGAGTCAGGAGACATGAAGTTCAGGCTCCACTAATTTCTTGCTAAAAGGCAATGAGAATCTCTCTGTTGTTCTCTGGGCCTCAGTTTCCAGATCTGTAAAGTTACAGCTTTGAGAAGAATGATCTTTTAATTTAGGAAACCCTCCTTCAATGCTACCTGAGGTTTCTAACAGTGTCATACAAAACAAAACAAAAACAAAGCAAATAGCCACAGTTCAAAACTGGTGTCAGAGGGAGTCATTCCAACCCATCTAGTTTATTGATTAAACACCTTATTTCTTGGCAAACACAAAATAAACCTTGCGGATGCCACAGAAATGATTCAAATATGATACAGATCAGTGTTTCTCAAAAGGCAGTCATTGGACAATCACATGAAATGCTATTTAGAAACGTGTGATTCCTTGGTCAATGCCCAATCTAATGAACCATCATGACCATTTTATCTGCAGAGTGAGGCCCGGCAATCTGTATTTTAATAAACTCCCTGGGTAAAATTTATGCATATTAAAGTTTGACAACCACAGATGTAAATGATGTTCCCAAAGAATCTACAATCGCTTTGAAGAGAGAGAAACCAATTTTAAAAACATGAAAAGCCATACATCTTTAGAGATGGTAAGTGCTGGGAAGTTGCCAGAAGAGAGGAAATGGCTGAAATACCACTCAAACCTTCCTATCACTAATGACTAATGATATTGAAGGCCATTTCATGTGCTATTGGTCATTCGTAAATCTTCTTTTGTGCAATGTTTGTTTGTTTTGACCATTTTTTTGAGCTGTCTTTTATTGATTATAGTAATTCTTCATGTATTGATATAAGTCATTTATCAAATCTATATATTACAGATATTTTCTGTCGCTTGCTTGCCTTTTCTTTTCCTTAAGTTGTCTTTTGAGAAGTTTTTAATTTGATTAAATCCAATTAATTATATATTCTTTTATGTTTATATGCTTTTTATATCCTAGGAAATCCTTGCTATCCTATACTCATGAAGCTTGTGTATTTTCTTCCAGAAATTCAATGGTTTTAGTCTGTGATCCATTTCAAATTAACTTTGCTGTGTAAGGTGAGTGAGGGCCTGAATTTCCTTTTTAAAACCTAAGTTTGTTTTTGCCAGCAACACTTGTAGAAAAAGCTCACCCCTCTCCCACCTAAACTGCTACCCATGTCAAAAATTCACTGTAGAGGTGTTGCCTATATATGCTTGAGCCCATTTCTGAATTTTCTTTTCTGTCCTATCATTCAATCTTTCAGTTCTTTCACCAAATACCGTATCATGCAGCTTTAAACCAAACTTGGTACTAGGAGATAATAAACTTTTTTTCTTTTTCAAGACTGTTTTGGCTATTCTTACTCCTCTGCATTTCCACATCAACTTAGAAATAATGTGCATCTACCTCCCGCCCCCCTCCCCCAAAATAGTCTCTGGCATCTGGACTATGATTCCATTAAAACTGTAAATGAGAGGGGAAATGGGGAAATGGCATTATGATATAGTAATACTCAGTTTTCCAGTCCACAGATGTGATCGATCTATTTAATTTCTCTTCTAAAGAGTAGTCTCCCTCCCATCACAGGTTGGTCTTACTGTGTTTGGCTATTGTACTGACATTCCTAGCTTAGCAAAGGGTGAGAAGTCTCCCAGAGAACATGGTTCAATTAAGTCCCCCTTTCAGGAATTTAAATTTGAGGAGGTGAATTCTTCAGATTCGATATCCAAAAAAATAAGGCTCAGGGATTTTTGAGCTCCCCAAAGATGATCTGTTGGTTCATATTCAAATTTTTTGATATGATACCAATTTGTACCCTAGGCAAAAAATGACTTTTGGGGAAAATTTAACAGAAATGATATAAAAACTCTTAAAACATCAGCCACTTCATGAATTTTATACTAATCATTCAGCGTTAACTAGAAGCACAGCCTGTGGAATAATTCTTCTATTTTAACATTTGTCTCAAGTAATATCCTGGAAGTGAGTGGAGAAGATAATAGTGAACATACAATTATTTTCATTTCTTCCAAGGTGCTCAATAAATAAATGAATTTGAATGTAGAAAGAGCGTGGTCACATCCAGAAAGAGGGTACTTCCCCATATAAGCCAGCTTCTTTTCCCAAAGCTCTTAGTTCCATAGCCTGGCTTCAAAGTATTACATGTAATTAATAGGTAATTCCCTGGTAGAAGCTGATTACTTCAGAAAATGTGCCTCTTTTTATGACCATCATACTTTCAGGATTTATAAGCGATATGAACTCAGGGGACTCCAGACCTAGCAGCACTAGAGACCTCCACTTGACCTGCCATGACCATCCTTCTCTCAATGGGTTTGGGCCCTTAGAGCATCTCTCTCCTTCAGCAAGCTGAGTCAAGTTGTCATTACTAACAATAGCTGATGGAGTCACTTCTGTTTCTTGCAGCTGCTTTCAGTCCTCATTAAATGGATATCTAGTGTCACTTGATACCAACCCATGAGTTCAATCAAGAAACCAGGCACAATTGTGAATTACCCTGGGGATGTGGAAAGGACTAAATGGCACAGTACACATAAGTTACTCTTCAGAGAATACCCTGGAAAATGGTAAATACATATTAGCTATTGGATTTTATGTTTTTACTGTGGTGATAATCACCCAGAATCAGCAAGGAAGGAGTTATTTCACTTATATTGATGTTCCAAAGTACTGAAATTCTCACCCCTAGATTAATTTCATCCTTTTACATGAGAATTGATTCCTTACTATCTAGAAATCTCGCTAAAATATATCACTATATATCCTTGGGCATCTTCTTAATTACGACATACTAATTTAAGGGAACAAGTTCTTGATAACTAGGATTATCATCATAAGCAATTATGATACAGACTATAGCAGAGGCCCTCAAAGCACATGGACTGTTTGTATAATGACATGATTTGTAAAGCCTTTGGGTTGTGGATCCTTCTGAGAAGCAGATGGAAACTATGAACATTTGCTCCAGAAAAATGCACACATGAACCCAAAATCAAAACAAACACACACACACCAGCTTTGGCATACACAAGTTTAAAGATGATTTATGTGCCCTTAAGGGGCATGAATCCAAGGAGACCCCCAAAAACTCATGCCTCACACTAAGCAATGATGTGGAAGAGGAGGAAGAGAAGGAAATAAAACTTTACAACATGCCAGCATTTTGCACTATACCAGGCTTTATATAAATGGTCATATTTAATATTCCCAACAGCCACATGAAGTATATTGTTTAATACCCATTTATACTAATTTCTCAGATGAGGAAACTCAAGATCAGAAAAATGTGTGGTATAATATAGCCAAGTAATTGAACAGGGGAGGCTCAAATTCTAGAGTTGAATGTTTTAGCACCTGTGTTTTCTACGTCATCCCTTCTCTTTTGTCCTTTCCCTCCCAGTAATGATTATTCCTATTTCTTATAGGAGTTAAAGTGCAACCATTTACTGACATCCTATCTCAAGTCAATCAATGACAGAGAGCCTTTATATGTAAAATCTCAGTTAAGTATTCTTAACTCCAACTAATAATTACAAAAACCGAGGCTTAATCTGCCTAACACCAAATCCGAGCCAGATTTACTCCCAAAGGCTATATGGTCTTTCCCCTCCTACTTCCTTCTAGAAGCCATCCCTGTTTCATATACGCCACAATCAAATGTAGTCATTTGTTTCTTAGGCCCAACCTGATGTAAACTAAGGGTCTGGCTTCAAGAGACTGTATAGGGGCATGTTTTTTTCTAGTCAAGTATATATTTTTATGTATGGTCTTGTCCACCTCTTCAGGAGCTCACTGTTTTTCATACTGAGCTGATGCTAGTCTTTGGGAAGATCTTCCTGCCCCTCCTACAAAGTTATTAAACATCCTCTGTCTTGAAGCAACTACCTGATCTGCCAAAGGAATCACAGGGAGAGCAGTTTCAAGTTACAATGGAGAGTTGTAGAGCATACCTATGTTGTCATATACCATTTCTGTTTATGGATTTGTATACAGACATGTATCGCTCCTCAACAGAGACTGCTTTATGAGTGCTTTATTTTTCCATACAAAGCAGTCTCTGAGTGCTTTAATTTTCCATACAAAGCAGTCTCTGAGAATACTGAGGTGTGACCACAGTATTTTGTTACCTTATGCTTGGCTTCTTTCTTTAGTATGGTGAAGAAAAATGGGATGGCCTATTTTAGTTAGGGGAAACTTGTATAGCTGTGATGTTAATGGGGTTCTTCTATTTGGCTATCTTAAATACCTCAAAGTATATCACTTATTTCTTTTCCCTTTTGCTCACAGTTTCCATAGACAGTTCATAGACAAATGAGTAAAATAAAAATTCATTTAAATATTCTCAATAATTATTAGTTTAAATCAGAATTCAGCAAACTAAGGCATACAAAAAATTCCAGACTGCTGACTGTTATAAATAAAGTTTTATTGGATCAAGACCATGCCCGTTAGTTTATACATTAGTTTATATGTTATCCATGGGTGATTTTGCATTATGATAGCAGGGATGAGTAGTTACAATTCAATAGAGACCATCGGGCCTACAAAGCCTAAAATGTTTATGATATGGCCCTATGCAGAAAATGTCTACCAACCCCCAACATACTTCCCACGTGACGGTCACTGTGCTAAATGATTTATATACATTTAGGGCCCATTGTGACTTTTGGGAGGTTCTAGGCATTTTTGCCTTTGTCACTTCTTCCTCCATAAGGAAATGACCAAAATTATATTTTTAGACTACTATGATATAAACATAAATATATTACACATGAAAACATGTTCTTTGATTTTCTTTGACTTTATTCTCTTAATTTTAAAAGAAATTAAAATATTTTTGTGGTGCTCCTAAAATATCATAGGCACTGTGCCCACAGTGCTTAAGAAGTGTCAGCCCAGCCTACAGCATAGGATTTATACTTCTCAGCAGTCCTGTTAGAGAGAGAAGGAAACCAGAGCTTGGAGCATCTGACGGTCTCCATGCTATGCAAGCCCACACATCCAGCAAGAACTTAGACTCAGGTTTTTCAGACCCAGAAGAATGAACTCTTAATCCCTTTGTCACACATTTTCACTGCCTTGTCTTTCCCTGCCATGATCATGGGGACAGTTAGGTAAATGACTCAAGAACCACCAGAAATAGAAGTTTTTCCATTAAAGCACTTGGGGTACTTAAGTGCCTTGTGATCCTCGTTATTCTTAAAGCTAGCAGGCAGTTTAATTAGTATTTGTAAAGTAAATAGTTGTAGACAAGGGTTAAATATGTCTATTTCCTGGAATGTTTTTGCTCCCTGGAGTCTTTACCAGGAGCAGAGATGAGATGACTTCTCATCATAGAGTCCCTCCCCTTGTTCTCCAGTTAAGGAAACACTGAATTTTTATAATTGTATCTGTTCACTAAAATATATGACTTGGCATTTTCACTCTCAGAATATATTGAAAAATAATTTAAGCTGCCTTCCACTGTTATCTACAACTTGTATAGGACATTGCTGGCTGCAGAGAAAGCTCGGGAGACTACAGAGAAATGAGAGATTTGAAAGATATTGTCCCAAAGGGGAAGGAATAAGTATATTACTCTCTTTTTCTTTAAAAACATGTACCAACTAAGAACTTCTGAAACAAAAGAAAATGTCTGTTAACACGGAAGCCTGAGTCTAGAGTAGCCAGTACAGGAACTGTGTGCTGAGTGGAAAGAGCATTTCTCCAATGAGTCCCATCGCTGCCTCTCTTCACCAATAGTCATGTGCCATCATCTCAGGGAGGCCGGAAACTACCTCTGCTCCCAAATCCCTCTCCATCCAGTTTCTTCAAATCATTTGTTTTTGGATCAAGGCTTTGAATCGGTCACATTGGCACCAGCATGAGGATAAGGTTGTGAGACTGTGGGACAGGCCACAGTTAACTTTTAACATGGGCTAAGAAAGAGAAAGAAGGAGAAGCCTTAGAAATATGGGGCCATATGGAAAAGGTAGAGAGTGGCCTGTTCTAGGGAAGAACAGGTTGAAAACTTAATGACCTGAGGAATAAGAGTTACAAAAAAATAAAAAATAAAAATAGGACAGAGAGATGACCACGTGGAGAATATGTTTGTATTTCAGGATATGTCTACTAAAATTTTTGCCTATTCCCTAATATTCCTGTGAACTTTACAACAACTACTTATAGTAGTTGTCCAATCCTTGTCCAAGGATTCTCTTTTCCTGAAACTGACACACTGTATCAATTCCTTCTACTAGGATACAGAAAGGTCCTTCAATTATCTTGATTCTCAAAATACAGTGCATACACCAGAGTATCAGCATCATCAGGCTTTAGCCCACACCCACTGAATCTGAATTTGCATTTTGCTTTCAGTGACTGATGCACATAGCACTGCTTTGGAAGCACCAAGGACACACTAGAAGCACTTTGAAGAAGAAGGATGGTCATTCCTGAAGGGGGGTCCTTAAGGGAGTAGACCTGACCCCTGTTGAACATATGCCCCCATAATTTTCCTGCATCTGATAACATCTAATTCATACTCACATTGCAGCTGAGGCACTGGAGACTGCTTCAAACAGAGCTCAACAAATCTAAAACGCACAGAATGACCTTATACTATGCAGCATTTTGGTTCAACTGCAGAAAAATGCTGTAATTAATGTCAGAGCCAGGGAACTGTTGGAGTTTTGACTTAAAAAAATCAATAGCAATACAAAAGCCTTTCAAGTATTTGGGGGCCAAAACACGTCTGTTACACTCTGCCCACTCCTAAATGTCATTACATGATTTGACAAACATAACATGTGACATGCATGAACTGTAGTGTGTTGTACAAGCCATATTTGCTCAAGGGAAAGGTAGCTGGAGGAGGAAGTAAGAGCAGGTGACAGATCTATTATCAGGTTCTATGACAATTAGGCTTCAAGGAACACTTTTTCCATTATTCCCAGGTTGCTTCTAAAAAGAGGTATGGTAAATCAAGTGACATTTATTGCCACTGCTTTGATTTCCACAAGAGTATTTGTATTTAAGATTTCTGTAAAAAATATTCCTTGTATTTCTGTAAACGCTGTTCTCCAAACATTTTCATGTATAAAATGGTAGTCCTAGCATAACTTCAAATCTGGTTCTTCCACTTCCTAGCAGTAAGATTTGGTGGCAAACTATATAATTTTTCTTAGTCTCTGCTCCCTCATCTGTAAAATGAATATCACAGTAGTAGTAGTCGCTTCACAGGCTTGTTGTGAGTTTTAAATGAGGTAGTGTATATCGAGTGATGAGCACAGTACCTGGCACATAATAAATGTAGCTAGAATGTACCCATTGTCATCAGTTAAGCAAGTTTTGCTATCCTCACTTGGAGTTGAGAGAGTGAAACAGAGAGAAGTTCAGAGTACTCCACGCATGGTCCTCTGCTTTTAGGAACAGGGGAACAAAACTCTCACTTCTTCCTTTGCTGTCCCCTCTAGTAACAGAACATTGGCCTCAATGCAAACTGTACTGTCTCTATGTAAATTCTTCCAAAGAGATATGCAGTTCATGTAAACAAAACGAAACAAAACTGTGCCTTAATGCCTGTCATAGAACCTTATTACAAACTCATCATTTGGCATCACAATACCAAGAATTGTATATCTGCTCCCTGAAAAGGACTTCTTTGGAAAAAAGTCAACATATTTTACCACTCTTAATACATATTTTACTCTGATGTTTCCCAGGGCTGATAACTCTCTTCCAACACGTCTGTACAATCTTTTCAAGTGAAAGGAAGCATTTGAAAGAAGAGCAAGATGGGCTTAATACATCAGGGTTAACCTTTCTCAAAAATAATAAACTTTTGATGAATCAGAATATAATAAGAATGCACATCCCTCATAATTGTGGATTACTCCTAATTCTGCATAAGCTCACAGCCTAAAAAAACTACATTTCAGCCTTCCTTTCTTTAGGAACATTACTGTGAAAACAAAAGTGTGCATTTTCTAAACATCTGTGTTTTATTCATACAAGACTACATTCCTAACTACTATCTTAGCAGCCACCTCTATCCCAGACTCTCAAAGTCCGCTTGCTATTTCTTTATACAAAATGCTAACAAGTTTTGGATCTGATTTCTAAACACAAGGGAAAGGACACTACATTACAATTAAGGAGTCAAAAATTCTATCTAACTTCCTCAGATATGGTAAGCTTAAGTCATTTTCTCTCTCTGCGTCTTGATTTTCCCAAAAGTAAACAAGGATGGTTACACTAAATAATCTTCTGGGCTTCCTTCAGTTCTGTAATTATGAATCCTATGAACTTCAGTAGAGGGACATCTCAAAGAGAGATAGATATCAGAAGTGAGCAGATAAGATGAAAGCAAAAAGTACACACACATATAGTCTAAGGTAACTCTGGAATTTTCTTAAACTTCCCCTTAGAGCCAGGAGCTGGACTTTTAGGAACATAAAAGTTCAGGATTAGTTTTTTCATTTCTATCTGCATTTTGTTTATGGATTCCTAGTCCACGGAACAAAGGCCAAAGTCCCATCTGAACAGGGTGAGGGACACAGACTATCTGTTTCCCTCTTCTCCCTCTCCCCCAATCCTCTCTCTAGTCCTTTATGCCAGCATTATATGGTTGAACTTGGCTATATAAAATTTGTGTATGATGCTATTCTACTCTATTCTACTCTTTACAGCTTTTCACATGTTTCTTCTTTCAACTGCAGTTCTACCCATGGCCCGAATTTGTAACATTTGTAAGAACCATATAGGTGGGTAGCTCGAGGTCTTATGGTACAATTAGGGTCCAAACATTCTTGATTTAATATAGAGCTCTAATGCTAATTCCAAATGGATTCATCCATGAAGGAAGGAAATTAGAAGTGTACTTGGTCAATCACAAAGGATATTTTCAGGAGAAGAAAGTCAAATAAGTACCGAATTCCTGTTCTATGATTCCCTCCCTCTTAAGTAGAACTGAAAGGCCCAAAGTATATTACAATAAAGGTGACTTGAAATTTAATTATTTGAAATATGATTGTGAAAATAACTCCAGAATAAAGTCTGTCTATCCAAAGAATAAGAGGACAAAGGAACAAGAAAAAGAATGAAAACCCAGGGCAAAAATGGATTTCCTAACAGTATCTTATATATGAAAAGTAATTTGTAAGATGGAGGTTTTTTTCTCCCCTAAGGAAAATTTAATTTCATTATAGCTGTTTTTAGCCAAACATTAAAATTATTTTGGGGTGCTTGGGTGGCTCAGTTGGTTAAGCATCTGATTCTTGATTTTGGCTCAGGTCATGATCTCATGGTTTGAGAGATCGCACCCCGAGTGAGCAGAGCCTATTTAGGATTCTCTCTCTGCCCCTCCTCCAACTCTTTTTCTATCAAAAATAAACATTTAAAATTATTTTATTTTAGTCATTTTTTGTTTTATTAAACTTTTCTCTCATTTGGTTTGATAATAGAACATTCCAATTTCCTTTCTTTCAGAATTTCTGATAATGCTATGTTGTTACAGAAACCCCAATGCGAAGAGGTTGTTTTTTTTTGACATTTATTGGGTTAACTAGACAGTAAAGTCCAGACACATCGAACTGCCTAATTATATGTAATATTTTTAGTGTCAAAAATATGTTTTTGAGAATGGAGTACACATCAGATGTCATGTGTTCTGACATTTTCAGAAGCTTCTTAGAACTGACATAAGGAAGGGGAAGAATGGTCATAAGAAATGAAAAATCTGGACTGGGAGAAAGCTCACTATGAAAGGTATTTGGAGATTTAGTGAAAGAAACTAGCACAAGAAAACTTTTTTTTTGTGAACACTTCTCAAAGGATTCCCTAGAAATGCTTTCCCTATGAGACGACCTGCAAAAATGAAATCTGTCCTCTGTATCTATCTACCTATCTATTGGTATATGTGTGTATAAATACACAAACATGTAATGAATTTCTTTCTCTCTTGGCCAAATCATCCTGGGAAATGCTCTACACTCTATTAACTTCTTAGAAAATGACAAGGTGCAGGAGTCTGTTCAAGGTTCTCAGAAGGCTAAAATAAAAGTGACTGGTTTAACTTTATCCCAGTGCTTTGAAAATGTATCTGGCTGCAGAAGTCCTTTTCATGATCCATCTTTATTATCCTACAGAGCACACCACAGAAAATGCTATTATGATATACCTCAAAATTAGAAAATCTGAGCTTATAGTAGCCTAGATTGAACAGTCCCTTAGCTCAACTATTTTAGCCTATGGAATGAATGGGCTCACATTCATCTGTGATTCCCAGAATACCTACCATTCATTCTCTCATTCACTCAGTCAGTCACTCAACAACACTTAGATGGCAGTGTTAATCCTCTCCTTCTTCAAAGTCCTGGTCAGATCTGATATTCTCAGTGAATTCTATTGCACTGCCCATTAGAGAACGGACCTTTTTCTTTGAACTCCAGAAGCATCGAGCATACCCACAATTATGATAATGATTTCTAGATCTTAAAATGTTTTTAAGTCTTGATTTGATACCTAAATTTTTTAAGCTCTTAAAAGACAGGGACTATATTTCATATACCTCAGACTCAGATTTAATATCATCCTGGTTTAATAAATCATTGTTCACTTGACATATGCAGAAAAATGAACTCTAACCTTATAAATGACATCATCCTGGACTGCCCACAGCTGAGGACAGTTGTCCTCTTTCTTGAAATGCAGCAATCAATACCGCATTTCCTAGTCTGTATTTATAAACAGGAAATTAACTGCCTTCCATCAATGTTCTAATTGACCTTCATCTCAAGTTTAAAAGGAAAGACCTCAGCCAAATACGAGGCTTTATTGATGGTATCAATCCATTAGCGGTACTTTTGGTTTCATTATAATGGTACCATATTCAATAAAGAAACACATTTCATAGTCTGGGTTGGGGGAAGGGGGATCTCTAAAACAGGTTTCCCTCTAAAGGAGCAGAGAACCTTTTCGGCCAAAGCAGATTTCTTGCTTGAATTTAAACCTCCAGGGAACACAGAAAGGAAATCCTAGCTACTGACCTGCAAAAGGAAAGAGAAGTAGGTAAATGCATGCTATCTAGTTGAACTTAGGCCTTTCCAGATCAGTGTAGTTAATCCTTAAAAATTGCCTCACTTAAGAAAAAACTGTCAAGATGTTAACTGGCCTATGTTAACTTTCAATACAGTCATGGTGCATTAAATGCATTTTACCTCTCTTTTAAATCACCAAGTAGTTATCAAAGAGCTAATAAGTATTTGCCACCAGTTCTTGCAAACACAGACACAGCTGGGAGAGACAAGGGAAACAGATCTTTAGAGACACACAAAAGGCTGCCAGTTTCTTCCAATGTAAAATGTGGCCAAAGAGCTAGAGAGTTTCTGAGGCCCAGAGAAGACTGTAAGTCCTCCAAGGACACACAGCCAAAAAAATGGGAAACACCTGTCATATCTCTGGACTCTCGCTTTGTCCAATGTCTCTCAAATTAAGATGGTATTCTTAAACACGTCTTCCAAGTGCTTCTTGTGTACGCCAAAGTGTGAGAAGTGTTATTTTAAAGAACCAGAATGGCTGACAGAGTAAAATGGAATATAAATTCTCTACCTAGACTACAATGTTTCTTGCAGATGACAGGGCACTTGAATGCAGGGAGGCTGTCTGCCTTATGCATAGATATCCAAGCATTCAGGACAGTGTAAACTCTATCTTGTGCACATAATTATACACAGTACTTAGCAAATGGTGAATGGGAGCAAGGAAGAACAGGAAGACAGAAGGGGGTAAGAAAGGGCATAAGAAGGTATTTCATCTAAGATGCTTAGACAAGATTGATTTTTTACTCTTGAGTTTGGCATCCAATCAAAAGTTTTCCTCCCTCTTATAGGATATCTACTGAATAAAAAATGAGATAATGTCAGTATTTTTGAAAGGATTTCATTTTATTCTTCATAATTCAGGTTAAGCCTCTTTAAAAAAACAACAACCCATACTTAGCCTCTAATAACCCTTGCTAAAACTGGCATCTTCCTAAAAAGTCTCAAGTTTTGAGAGAAAGTAAAAAATTAAACTGCACTGAAAGCCTACCATCTGGTCACTGGATTCAGCATGTTACAAAGGTTTCCCATGTGACAGCTATAATACCCTAGAGGTTAGTAGATCACCACTGTCCCTATTTTACACACGATGGTGATGATGATGAGTGTGCATTTATAAGGTAGATATGCTTACCCTTTATATAAGTTATCTCATCTAAATTGTACATTTGTATGAATATATAAATATATATTTATATATATACATACATATTTTTATAATACTTTACAAATAAAAATCTAAGGATTAAAGATCTGTCAAGGTGCCAAAAGCCACTCAGCTAGGTTGTAGGAAAGCCTGGTACAGACTGCTGTCTGACTCCATTACTTGCACACACATATCCCAAATGAGAATAAAAGGTGAGAAGGGGTCCGTAGCCTCCCACATTCTGAGCTTCCCAGAGGGAGGAGGAATGAACGCATGTCTCCCAGGCAACCATGAAGTAGGGCATAAGGGAAACTTACCCATTTCTGTCACCACCTAAGACAATCATAGGGCAAGAGTTCTGGTCTTGAATCTTCTGAGGTTCAGAAGCCTCAGAGCCTGTGAGCCCCAGGCTCAGATACCACGAGGGATTTTAAGGCAAACTTACATATGACAGGGGGATTAAAACAGAAAGAATTTTATTTTGCTTCTGTGTTTTCTTCAGTATGAGCCAAAACAATGGTATAAAGCCCCCAACCAGGGATGCAATATTTGATACATTTCTGGATGAATGTGTCAACTATATACTGTTTTGTGCTTTGTATTGAAATGGTTTCTTCCCAACTTTTTAAGGTCATAAAATAATTAAAATTTCTCTGAGTAACTGCTGTGTATTTAATCAGTAAATATCAAGTAAGCTTTTGATATATGTCAGAAATTATTTTAGGGGACCGAAAGTATAGCAATGGTGACTAACTTAACGAGCAAGTAAGTTGTTGGGTTTTTTAAAAGGATTTTTACAGAACTATTTGTATTATCAAAGAAAACCAAGGTGTCCACACTGAAATCTTTACTATTTAGAATAAATACAGCTTCTAAGTGGGGTATAATCATTAAACACAGACTGTCATATGTGAGAAAGCAAATAAGAAAGTTACCAAATATGCTTTTGGTCTGTGTTCTAGTAAACTGTAGATAAACGAACAACGCAAAAAACCTAGATATGGAAAATACTTCCTGAGGCTCCAATCAAGGCATGTTCACTGGGACCAAATTATTTTTGGATTGATATAGTTTTTTATTATGATATATAAACTGCAATTTTGTCTATATTCTAACAAAGCGTATAATTACTACATGCAATTTAATTCAAAATTTGAATTGATGAATGAAACTTGCCAAGTGTGTTCATTTCCGAGAGCTGCCGGAACAAAGTAATTATAACCTGGGTGCCTTCACACAGCAGAAATGGGTTGTCTCACAGTTGTGTAGGGTACAAGCCCAACATGGAGGTGTTAGTAGGTCCATGTGCCTTCTGAAACCTCTAGGGGAGAAACTTCCTTGCCTCTTCTGCCTTCTGGTTACCCCAGGCATTTCCTTTTGCTTTGTAGTTCATTTCTCAGCTTACTTCCTTTTGCATGTTAATATAAGCACAAGAAGAAGCAAAAATACACCTCCCAAACTTTGCTTGGAAGTCTCTTCACCTCCATATCCAAGCTCATTGCTTTTAAGTTCTACTTTTCTTCCAATTGCAGAACATAATTCAGCTGACTTCCACATGGCTTTATGGCAAGAATCATCTTTCCTGTAGTGTGTAATGGTATGTCCCTCACTTCTCAGATCTCACCAGAAGTGCCTTTAACACCTGTATTTCTAGCAAACACACTGTTCACGACATTATAGGCATTTTCTAGGACAGTAAAACCTTTCCCTACAGCTCTTTCTTCCGTATAAGCTCTTAACTGGGTGATCTTCAATAGCCATATTTCTACCAACACTCTTTTCAAGGCAATCTAGACTTTTTACATCAAGAACCTCCAACCTCTTCTAGCCTCTATCTATTACTCAATCCCAAAGCTACTTTTACACTGTAAGATTCTTGTTACAGCAGCACCCCACTTACTGGTACCAAAATCTGTATTACTTTTCTAGGGCTGCAGAAACAAAGTGACACGAACAGCATGGCTCCAAACAACAGAAATTTATCTTCACAGTTTTGGACACTAGAGTAAGCAAAATAAGGCATCCTCTGAGGCTCCGAGGAGAATCCATCCTCTCACGGCTCTGGTGGTGGGGCTCCATCCCTCCATCAGTCCAACCCCTGCCTCTGTCACCACTGCTGTTCTTCCTGAGTGGCTGTCTTCACTTAGCATTTTTATCTTCTTGTAAGGATGTCAGTCATACTGGATTAGGGCCCACCCTAAAACCTCAGCTGAACTTGATTACATTCTCAAAGACCCTATTCCAAATAAGGTCCCAACCACAGATAATGGCAGTCAGAACTTCAACAGATCTTTTTTTTTTTTGGGGGGGGGGGAGGGTACAATTGAATCCGTAACAATGAGTGCACCAAGTATCAGTGAAGTCTCTCTCAACTCCAGATTCACTGTTTGTATGTGCTTTTTAATAATTGCTGTAATTTCTTTATGCTGAAGTTGATGTTGAGATTTTTTCCTGGAGAGACAGTAAGGGAGGAAGGTCTTTTGCTCCCTTTGCCTGCTTCACAGCGGATTAGCACTGTGGGTGTGAGGACTTCCACTGGAGCTCTGAGCCAGCCATATCCTCAGAGGGCCTAGTTGCTTGGCAGTATTGCAGTCTCTCCCTGGCCTGACAATAGTCCATTAGCAGCTCTCTTGACTGGGACACTATGTAAGACGTCTCCTGCACTCACAGAGCCCCAATTCTCTCTGTAGGCCCACAGTCAGCTTTCTTGCAACCAGTTACGTCCACAGTCTTATCATTGAGCCATCAGTCCTTCTCTAGTCCCATGGTTGGCTCATCTATAACCTGGGGCCTCTTCTCTGTGTACCCATTAACGGACTGCACCCCATCTGGACTCCAGAAGTTTGCCTGTTGCTTGACCAGTGACTACAGACCAGCTCTGATCTGGACCAATGAGCAAACTTCTCTGCTATCCAGTGATCAGAAGTACACACTGTCCAACAAAGTCTGACGCTAACCTTGGGAAAAGGGCTCCTTTCCAAGTTTGGCCTTCCTTGGGTTCTTTCCCTTAGCCCTAGGGTACCATGTGGAGTTTCCTTAAATCTTTTGAGTTTCTCTTTCAACAGTATTTAATAATTCTTTATATGAAATATCTCCTCTTTAACTTTCTGTATGGTCTTTATCTCATGATTGGATCCATACTGCTATAACAAGCTTTTATAAATTTTTTGCATGTTCCATAGATGGGCAGCACAATGGATCTAAACAAAATAATAGCACCTTGGAATTGGGAAGTAAAATCAAAGATCTTGAGTGCAATCATTTCCAATGTAACATATCTTTTAAAAAACAATTTTATTCAGGTATGATTTACCACCATTCATATGCATTTTTTAGAGCATACAATGCAGTGAGTTTTGACAGTGACATATACCCATGAAAATACCACAATCAAGGTGCAGAACATTTTTATCCCAACAGATTCTTCACGACCTTTTCCAATCGGTTCCCTCGGCCCAGGTAACCACTGATCTGCTGTCTCTATACAGTAGTTTTCATTTACTAGAATCTTGTGCAAATGAAATCCTGTAGCATGTATTTATTCTTCTGTGTATGGCTGCTTTTATACAGTGTAACAACTCGGGGATTCCTCCATGTTGTCGCATATATTAGCATTTTGTTATGTTTTATTAATGAGCAACTCCACTGTGTGAATGTACCACCTTCTGTTCATCCCAGAGTCTTTCATCCTAGCCAGTACGGCCATTTGGGCTGGGTAATTCTCATCCTCTGTATCACAGGATGTTTAGCAGCACTTCTCGTTTCAGACCAATGGATGCCAACTGTATTCCCTTTCCACATTGTGACAAACAAAAATATCTCCAGCCATTGCCAAATGTCTCCCTCAAGAGCAAAACCACCCCTGGCTGAGAATATTGACTTATCCGCTCACCTGAATGATGGACATTATGGTTTTTCCAGTTTTAGCTACCATAACATTCATGTTCAAGTATAATGTTTCCTTTTTTTGTTGTTTTTTGTTTTGTTTTTTTGTTTTTTTAGTACTCATGATACATAATTTCCCAGGCTCTAACTGAACACTTTTGATGCTGGGGGTACTCACTACTTTGCAAAACAGCTAGTTATATAACTGGAGACTGCAATGTGGTTCCCCTTAATGTGTTTGTTCTACATGATGGGGAAATCTATCCATTCACTCTACACTAGATGCCTCTACAGATGATGCTGTTTCCTCTTCTATGTGACAGTATTTCACATGGTAGACTGTCTTATTTCTCCTCTGATTTTTTTTCTCTTTAGGATAAAAAGTTCTAGTTTCTTCAGCCTTTCTTCATATACCAGTGTGCTATTCTGTTTACCTTCTCCAGGATCAACTTCAACTTAGCAAGGACACTTTCAGTATGTAATTTTCAAAATGAAGTAAAAACCTCCAAATTCTATTTAATAGTACAAATAAGAGGACGAATGTTCACAGTCGTTAAATAAAATTATCCTAGTTAATGTATTTCTGGATTGAGTTGGCTCATAATAACTTATGGTTAAGTCAGTCTATTTTTTTCCATATAAAGTAAATTAGGGTCTCTTTTATCCCATTATTCTACAGTTATTTTGGAGATGGCACAAATAGAAGATTTCACATTTCTCTAAATGACCTTTCACCTTGTTCATATAAACCCTCATTTCAACAAGTCATTGTTCATCTAAATCTTGTTTGTGTCATTCAGTGCAGTATCTAGGCTTTGTGGAACTCAGAAATTACCCAAAATAATTTATAACACTTCTGTTTTAAGGTAAATGTTGAAGATGAAAAGCCAAGGACCTGTTGGCCTCCCATGATTTAGTAAATTTTCTAAAAACCATGTTGTCATGGTCACATAGAAACTATCATAGAACATTTGGTTTCTGCAGAATTAAGGAGTTGTTTGCCACATATAAGCCGAAGAGTGAATTTTGTTTTTTTACTGTCAAAAAGCTAGTAGCTTCAAAGCCCTCTTAACTGTGTGGCATAACCTGAAAAAAGAGATAGAAGGCAAGCAGATAATGTAGTCTGAGACAAAGGCAGAGAGTTGCAGCTTGTGTTATGCAAAGTGCAAGCATTGTCTAAGAACGAAATGCTAGAACAAGTTAATGAGAGGATGTACCTAGAGCATGACTTCTGAAGAACTGCAGGGGCCATGAGCTTTCAGCCTTGAGAATGAAAACCTGGGATGCCAGGAAGCAGAACCTGGCCCCCAGAGAAGCATGCAAATAGCTGCCAGCAGTGGCAACACAGCTGAAGAAAGGTGGGTAAGGCAGAGTGAGGGGGCAAAGGGAAGGTACTGTGACTGTGTGTAGTGAGTGACCAATGCTTCGATCAAATCCACACCACACCCCATACCAGCTGTGTGACCTCTGGTGAGATAAATAGCCTCTCTCCTCTATAAACCCAGAATACCTGTCCTACAGGGTTGTTGGGAGAATAAATGAGAGAAGTCATTAAAGTCTTTGGCAGTACCCGGGACAGATTAAAAGCTCAATAAAGGTCAAGTGTTTTATTATCCACCAAGGTACAAGGTACAGACATTCTTGTTAGCCATACCTAGCTGAGTGTGTCAATGATTTTTGTGTGCAGATAAAATGGAGTGTAAATAATCGCCATGTACCATGTTGTAGTTTGATGTTCTAGTTCACAGTCAAGTGAACTATTTATTAAACTCAGTACTACACTACTCAGCACCAATACAACTAACTTCAGGCCCTAGTCTTATTGGTCGAATCCTTTGTTATAAAACCTCCTCCAGATTTTGTACCGAGTCACAGCAAATTCCACAGCACTTGTGTCTGTGACTGTGTCCACAGCATCTCCAAGCCCACCAGCTGCTCTTTTATGACTCCATTCTTAGAAGACTGCTTCATCATTGATGAATGAACTTCACTGAAAAACTGCTGTCAAAATTTTGGTAACCAGAGTGAGCAGATGCAGTGCATCTCAACAATTCCTTAACCAGGTGTATTCCCGGGAAGCAACTGAGCATGATCTCTGCTAACCATACTTGTCCCAACACCACTGGGACCTCCCTGGTGGTTGCCATCCATGCGTTAATCAAGGCCCTTAGGGTACAACTGTTCAGCCAACTGTGAACCCCTCTAATTGTCCTGCCATCTAGAACATGTTTCTCCATCTTATCCATGAGTATGCAATAAGAGACTTTGTCAAATGCTTAAGCCTTGACCCAGAACATCTATGGCATTAAACTGATCTACTAATCAAGCTCATCAATTCTTAGCTGCGATACGTTGCTGGAAAATAGTATGGTCCCACTTTTTAAAAAAAAAAAAAAAGGAAGGAAAAAGAGAAAAAGTAGATTGCACAATCTGTGTACCTCTAGAAAAATGGGAAAAAAAGGCCAATTTCAGGAATGATGAAATTGAGCAAAATTTTATTCATGTTTTGCTCATTTAGTTTTCAAAATTTCCCACAGTATGTCTGCATTACCTTAATATAAAAAGAAAGTTGCCTCCAAATTCTAAATAGAAAGAAAAAAGAAAGAAAGAAAGAAAGAAAGAAAGAAAGAAAGAAAGAAAGAAAGAAAGAAAGAATTTGCTTCTACCAGTGATTTAAATTCCCACTACACACCTCTTAAATAGTCATTTAAAAACGGAAATTCCACGAAGTATTTAAATTATATGATTTGACAACAAATGCCAGGGCTTTGTGAGGAATGAGATTCCTCTAGTCCTTCAAATAATAATAGATAGAAACCAGAATGCTATTTTTCTAATCTCTTGATCTGGAATACAATAATTCTTTCCAAAGAGGATTCACAGTTAATCCAAGTGATCTTTTGGTGACGGTCTCAGCTTGCTGTAATACTGTCTTTGTTAATCTGAGTTATTTACATTTGCAGGGAAAATGGGGAGTAAGTTATGGAGGACTTTTTAATGCAGGTTTAAGAACCCTCTGAATCAAATTTCCTGCCTGTAGCAGATTATTCTCAGGAAGCTTTACTATCCAGTGTGCAAAGCCCACCCTGTGAGAGCCCCACCAATCTTTAAACACCTGTCCACATTTCCTTGTTCTGCACCTGGGTTCCCATTGATGGTGTGGACATGAAAAATGGACTGTTTTGGGTAATCAAAACAACCAAGCTGCCAGCAAAGGAGGCAAATCCAATATCCAGGAAAAAAATAGGGGCAATCATAATTGCAGGCCACTGAAATTTTTGGAGAGGAATAAGACAGACCAATATTGAAATATAGTAGCAAGTGTTTACAGGGCTCATCTGATCAGCTGCCTATGTGTGAGGGGTAGTGAAAAGGGGGAGCTCACAAAAAGTTGGTTCCCAGATGCTCTCATCCTCCCTCCCATCTGGAGAACCTACCATTTCAGGCTTATAGAACCTAAAAATAAACATAACCATCCATCTTAACAAATCTAAATAACCCCAGCCTGTACATACAGAGTTGGGAGCAGGCCCAGCTTTGGAGAAATTATGAAGTTAGTGAAGTTTCTTTTTAATTCTCTCACTCTTATATCCTTCTTCCTGGTGGACTGTTAGGCCTCCTTCTTATCCTTTTTTGCCTAACTCCCTTTTCTTCATTTCTTTATTAACTCATTCATTCATTCATTCATTCAATTTTCAAATACATATTGAACATGCCAGGTGTTGTACTAGTTACTGGAGATTCACCAGTGAAGAAATTCAGACTCAGCTCTGCCCTTACAAAACTTAAGATCTAGTTCAAAACAAACATGACCCAAATAATCTGACAAGCAACGATGAAATAGAAATTGAGAATAAGTAAAGAAACCAGCTTTATTTAGGTTCATTAACTTATCTGATCATGATACCCTTTTTAGAGTAAAATCTGCTCAATCCCACAGAACTGATCTTTCGAACACATATTAAGAACTGAGGACTTGAATCACATACAGGTGTTTGGAGTGCTTTGCTAAGGTTCTTTGAGAAAAGCAAAGTAAGGACTTGAAACTTTCTTGCATATTTGAACCATTCCTGTGAATGAGGTTGTGCTCACCCGTTTCCATCACCACGGGCAGGTACCTGTCCATAGAATGGGGAACCGCAAAGACTTTAAATCTGCATATGTGCTGAAATGTCTTGAAAAGGTCCAGGCAATGTGAGGCTACCTGAAGCATGTCTTTCCAGTCCCTGCTGCTGTACTCTGTGAAAAGACAGCACTGCTAAAAGTGACCCACAGAGAGCTTGCTGTTTCGTGTTGTACATAGATCATACTAATAATGAAATTAAACTTCTTTCCATTGTCATGTTTGGATTGATAAAACAATATAATTCATCCCCAAAAGAGTGTTTTAACTAATGTGATCTCATTTTACTTTGTGCAGACTCAGGTAGCTGGTCCAACTGAACGGAGATTTATGGAACAAGTAAGGCATAGGGATCAGGCGATGGGCACAGTTGGAAAGTGAATGGGGGGCATTTAGGAATGTGAAATTAAGACAGATTTTAGTTGTGCTGCAGGAAGTTTTGAGGCCCAGTAACTGGGGGACTTCAAACAGAGAAAGGGTAAGGATAAGTAGTGTTGAGGGGACTGTTGAATGGGACTTTGCAAAGGTAGAACAGACTGGACATCAAACGTTTAGACTTACATTTAGGTAGACCTAGGTTTGAAAACTAGTTTAACCTGCAGCAAAACTGCTTAAGCTCATTGACCCTCATATTTCCCTCTCGCATAAAACAGATTAAAAGCAATATCTAAGAAAACAATCTGATTTAAAAATGGACCAAAGATCTGAACAGACACCAAAAAAGATCTACAGATAGCAAATAAGCATGTGAAATGATGTTCCACACATGTCATCAGGGAAATGAAAATTAAAAACAAACAAACAAACAATGAGATACCACTACAAAACAATGAGATACTACCACTATTAGAATGGCCAAAATCCCGAACACTGACAGCCTCAAATAATAGGCAATAGGCAAGGATGTACAGCAACAGAAATTTCCATTCACTGCTGGAAGGAATACAAAATGGCAGAGCCACTCTGGAAGACAGTTTGGTGGTTTCTTAAGAAATTAAACATTCTCTTATTATGTATGATCCACCAATGATGCTTCATGGTATTTACCCAAAGAAGTTGCAAAAGTTACCTCCACATGCACATACACATTCACACACACACACATACAAGGATGTTTACAGTAGCTTTATCCATAACTGCCAAATCTTGGAAGCAACCGAAGATATCCTTCAGTAGTGAATGGATAAAGAAACAGGGGTACATTCAGACAATGGGATGGTTTTTAGTGCTAAAGAGAAATAAGCTATCAAACCATGACAAGATATGGAGGAAACTTACATGTATATTACTAAATAAAAGAAGTCAATCTGAAAAGGCTATACAGAGTACGATTCCAACTCTGACATTCTAGAAAAGGGCACATCTACTGAAAGAGTAAAAAGATCAGTGGTTGCCAAGGGTTGGGGGTGGGAAGAGGTGAGGGATGCACAGGAAGATGACAGGGGATTTTTAGGGCAGTAATACCTTTTACGTGTTGCTACACATTTGTCCAAACCCATAAAATGTACAACACCAAGAATGAACAGTACTATAAACTATGGCCTTTGGGTGATTATAATGTGTGAATCTATGTTTATTAACTGTAGTGAATATATGGTAGTGCTGGGGGCAGTGAATGTGTGGGGGCAGAGGAATGAGGGAAATCTCCATACCTTCCCTCAGTTTTGCTGTGACACTTAAATAGCCCTAAAAAATAAAGTCTTAAAAATATATCAACACCTCATAGGGCAGGAATGAAAATTAAATACAATAATATAAAACATTTAGCACAGTATATGACTTACAGTAAGTACTCAGTAAAAGGTAGTGATTATTACTTTAAAAATGTTTTAAATGTTTGTTTATTTTGAGAGAGAGAGAGAGAGAGAGAGAGGGAGAGAATGTGCACATATGCATGAGGGAGAGGCAGAGCAGAGACAGGCAGAGAATCTCAAGCAGGCTCTGCACTGTCAGCACAGAGCCTGACATGGGGCTTGATCTCAAGAACCCTGAGATGATGACATGAGCTGAAATCAGAAGTCAGACACTTAACCAGCTGAATCACCCAGGTGTCCCACTTTAAAATTTTTTTTAATGTTACTACTTTTTTTTGTATGACATCTAGGTTGTCCATTAGGGTATTTATATTTGACAGGGCATGTCAACATTACAAGAGAAAGATGAATTTCGATTAGGGCAACATCACCACAGCAGGAGTAGAAAATTTGTTTAGGGGATTCAGGAAACATGAATTATTCCTGGTCACACTGCTGTGTTCTTAGAATATCAAATAAGCACTCATTTGTGTGCTATATTGCATTAGATTCAATGTTACAGAAATTTCCATTTCAGTATGTCCAAAATGGTCAGATACTGACAATTTCCTATCTCTATGCAGACGATATGCCTGAAATCAGACTTCCCCATCTTATGTTCTAAAGAAAGATTTGTTGGTGGGTAAAATTAAATTAACTTCATTGAAATATTTATCTATGTAATTCCACAGGGCTCCCAATAAAACGCTGTAAAATTCTTTGTGGACATTTAAAAAAGCTACCTTATCTCATCTCTGGAATCTTATCTAAATTTGCTCAATACCAGTCATGTGTTCTGGGTACTAGTCCATGAACAGTGTATGTGGTCACTCCCATTGCTTGTGGAGGCTAAAACCCTAGGCCTGCCACTATTTGATGTATAATCTTAAAATAGATGTGTAATTTACCCAGTCCTAAGTCTCATTTCTACAAAAAGAAGGAGATGGAGTGGAGGCCTTCCAGATCTTGGCCAACTCTAAAATTCCCTAATTCTATAGCATTACTCTACTGTGGGGAACCTGGGATTCATATTCTTTCCCACTTAATCTCATTCTCATAAAATCATTCCATTCCAGGAATTTTGCCAAGGGCTAATTTGCACAACAATTATTCCTACACTGCCAGCCTTCTCCTAGGCCCAGGTCTTTCAACCAAGAAAGGAGTTGGAACTCTAGGGGCGCCTGGGTGGCTTAGTCGGTTAAGTGTCTGACTTTCACTTAGGTCATGATCTCGTGGTTCGTGGGTTCGAGCCCCGTGTCGGGCTCTGTGCTGACTGCCAGCTCAGAGCCTGGAGCCTGTTTCAGTCTGTGACTCCCTCTCTCTCTGACCCTCCCCTGCTCATGCTCTCTCTCTCTCTCCTAGAAATAAATAAAACATACAAAAAAAAAAAAAAGAAAGGAGTTGGAACTCTAGCCATCTGTCTCTCTACACTACAGACTATGTTTCTGAATGGTCACTTAGGATACATTTAATTAGGAAAGTAAACTTGTTGGGAAAAATCACAAAATACATGCATTGCAAAATGAGAAAACAAAACAGACTTTTGAGTAAGATCTGTTTACTTCTATAGTCCTGAAGTTGGCCAAAAGCCTGGGCTTTTCCTTCATTTTCACCTTGCACTAACAGCACGGTCTTGGTTGTCTTCAGTCATCAAATCCCTCCCCATCCCTAAGATCCATCAGAATCTTCATACCCCCTACCCCATGTCAAATGCCTTTGTGACTTTGTCTTACAATACCTTCTCCCAGACATTCCTAATTTTTCTTGTGTCTGTAAAGGACGTTTATTTTTGTGGCCCAGCACCTGTTCCCCCTTTTTTTGGCAAAACAAAAAGACCATTTGCTTTCGGGAAAACATCTTCTATGTCTGTGTTTCCTGGAGCTCTGCGGTGGAACTCAGGACCTCGGGTGAACTGGCCCAACTGATCCACTCAGCAAATCTCTTTTTCGACACCAACAATATGCTAGATGCTGAGGATGCTGGACTAGAATGACAAGGCTCTTGTTTTTTGGAACTTACACTTGTATAAGAGTTCCTAGAGATTAGAGTGATTTTTCATTTTTTCATCCCTAACAAGTAGCATACTATCCACTACACAGCACAGATTTCCCAAACAGCGGGTTACAGTATTAAATGAAACTATCTCAAGTGCATGGGATGGCAAAAACACCATGTATTGGTGTGTGTGCACACATGTGACACTGTGGTAGGACTCTATGATTGTGTCAGGATTGCTCCCAAAATTTTACATGAATAAATTGATTTAATCCTTACAGCAATCCTATGTGATTGATGTTATTATGATGCTAGTTTGCAGAGAAGGAAAAGAATGCACAGAGAGATTAAGGGACTTGTCCAAGGTCACAGAGGCAGCAGACAACTGATAGAGGATGGAAACCCAGCAGTTGGCTCCTTAGATCACAGTTAAAATCATGCTTCTATGTCGTCCCATTCTCAATCATGGACGCCCCACCGAGGCGTGACAATACAATCACGGTAGGAAGCGTTATCTTTCTCCTTCCCGTCTGAAAGGTGGTATTTTGTATTCTACATTTTCTTCTCATTCTCAAATCAAATAAATATACTTCAAAGTAAATTTTGACCCTATGGTTCTCATTTTGCCAGGAAGATGGAAGGTCAAGATCTAAAGATCTCTAGTGTAGGCCAGATACAATAATTTTGATAAAACTACAAAAGAAACAACTAGTGGGAGAGATCAAAACACGTCATCAGTGCCTACTGCATACAGACACTTAAACATGTAACATACTGGAGAGTGAGTTGTTTGCCTCTTCCTTAGGGAGCTCCATAAGATCTTCATCAAATGCTCTGGCTCACAGAAGTCCAAGATTAGCCTGGAAACCAGGAGGGTTTCTACAGTAACCTTTTAAGTTAGGGCCTCTCTGTGGCAAAGAAAATTCATCAGTTAGCATTCCACGGGGTCCTGTTTACAGTATGCAGGAACGTTCATTGGGCTATTATGAAGAACGCTAATGCTCTCAATTACACCTAAATTAAGATAAAGCAGTAACCTAGTTACTGTAAAAGTGGTTTTATTTATAGACAGCAATTTAATCTTTAATATGCAACTACCATCTGTAAAACTACTTAGCCCCATCTATCCCATTTATGTCTTTATTATCCTCTTGTAAAAACACATGGAGCATTCTTGGTTATACATGCAAAATGAGTTCTTTCGGTAGCACTTTTTTCAAGCTTAAAAATGTTGATGTAATTACAGTGGATAGATACATTTTCGTGCTGAATGTTCTTCATCCATTATATCCGATAATGAAATTAACCACAATATCTTCAGAAGGAAAAGCGATTTATGATAGCTGGAGAGGAAGATGATTTCCCTCCTCTAATAGACGCATTTGTTTGGGGGTGGGGGGGAGGGATGTCTGAAGGAGGGGCTAGGGGTGGGGGAGGTGCAGAGAGGTTCCCGAGCTCAGCGCCATCAACCTTTCCAGCTAAAATGATCTCTCAGAAGACTGCAAGCCTTCTTGCACACACACCAGCTGTGTTCCTTCAACAGGCACAGTTGGGGGCCCAGCTTTGAAAGCGCAAACTGTCTCCAGTGTCAGAACACATCTGGAAGCTTCCCCGGCTTCTAAGCTAAGCATTTCAGCAGAGGCAGCCTGTCTATCCCAAAGGAGAGACACGTTATTTTCTGAGCAGGGTTCCCAGGGTCTTGAGGGGCTTTACAAAGCTTGACAGTGACTAGTCATTCCTTTAATAATGATTAGTTGGCAGCTGGAAGGAACAGCCAGCAAACACACACAAACAGAAAGAAAAAGTTGTGAAAACCTGGTGAGGCATTCAAAAATCAGCAAGTATCTTATATTTGTTTAGGCCAATAATCTCAATTAACTGAGGTTCTTTTTTAAATCTTTTAATTTTTATTTTTATTTATTTATATATTTTTTGAGAGACAGAAAGAGACAAAGCACGAGCAGGGAAGGGCAGAGAGAGAGAGGGAGACACAGGATCTGGAGCAGGCTCCAGGCTCTGAGCTGTCAGCACAGAGCCCAATGCTGGGCTTGAATCCACAGACCGCAAGATCATGACCTGAGCCAAAGTCAGATGCTTAACTGACTGAGCCACCTAGGCGCCCCTGAGGTTCTTATTTTTGAAGGTGAAAGATTTTTGTAGCTAGATGAAGAACTAGAAAGATGATCTAATATGGGATTAGCAAACGCTCGTCAGAACTACAAACTTCACCTCTCCCTTGCCCATGTTGCACGTAATCAATGTGGCAAACTTTCTTACTGGGCCCTGATTCAGTGTTCCACACTACCGATGGCACTTGGGATGAAATCTAAAACCCACTGCATGTCAAATAATCCCTTAATTTTTATACCTGAGGAGCTGAATCCCAGAGAAGTTTAGTGACTCTCTCAATGACACACAGCAAGTTAGTGTCAGAGACTGGAATGTATCCCAAGGGTTTCCCTTTCCTGGTCCTGGAGACTCTACATGTCACAAGAATGTTATTTACAATCAGCAGTGATGCAAAGGGTAGTAAAACAGGAGCCTGCAAATCGAACTGCAAGAGATGACCACAAGTTCAGTCTCAAATCAGCCCGATCCAACCCTCTAACACTCACAGTCCCAGACAAGAGGCTCCATCTACGGACTCCCTGGATAAGGCCACTGCAGAAGCAGGCATATGGGCAACTCATGCTGACAAAGGTGTGGGAACAGGAATTTAGCCATGCATTCTGCCAAGGGTGTGGGAAATTGCTATTATCCTTTGCAATATGAGTCTCAAATGTGCAGATATAGTATAAGCTAATAGTCCACCAGAAGGTAAAAAGAAGGCTCCACGCATCACAATATGCATCCTCTATAAAGTAGGTCCACTTCCTGTTTTAGTCCATTGCAGATGTCTATTTCCTTCAGAAATACCAACCACGTTCTGAAATCATTTACATTTGTTGTCCTGTTTCCTATCCTCTTTTAGAACATAAGCTCTATGAGGGCAGGGATACTTTTGGTCTTGTTCTCTATCATATCCCCAATACCTTGTAAGGTACCTAGTCAGGGCGAGTGATCAAACTGTACCTGTTAACTTAAATAATGAATAAAATTCATTGCATTTATAATAGATAGAAGGCTTTTGCCTAAACAGCCAGCCAGGGGAAAAGGGTGTATAAGGCAAGATTATAAATGATAGCTACAAAGATGACCTGAAAACTTGGGAAAATGCCCATAGAATGGGAAAAGAAGGGTGCAGGCAACAAAACAGCATGTGTACCGTGGGCTTAAATACACTCTTACACCTTTGAATTTTATCCTGTGGTGCCTATGAATTGTCACTGAAAAATGAAATAATTTAACAACTGCAAGAACAATTTTTCCCTCCAATTTTCTCATTGTACAGTTAAGAAAACAGACTTCCAGAGATGTGGGGCTATCTGAAAATGTCTCGAGGTGAAGAATGATAGAGATGAGGCTGAAAACGGGGTAGCCCAATTCAATTTGAATGTCTTCTACTCTATTAGCTGGACTCCCAGGGTTAAGAGTATCGGCACAGCCCTTATTCCTTAACTTGGGCACTCTTACAGAACGTAGGCAACTCTTCTGAATGTATTTCATTAGCTCGGAAAATAAAGCAAAACAATACACAATTACTTAGCACAATTACACTCAATCACTAGCACCCCTTCCTCCCCAAACAACCACAGGGCCACATCTGGAGTTAAGTCTATTATTTCCTCTTAGCGAACACTGCTCGTTTTTTTTTTTTTTTTTTTTTCTGCCATCCACAAGGGCACACCATGATTTGCAGCCAAAGTGGACTGCCACATTTAAAGGCTTTCTACTCTCAAATGGGAACCTGCTTCCTCCCTCCTTGGATAAGGAGTTCATTTCACAGTTAGGAAGGTGCTTTTATGATAGTACACGGAGTCACAAGTCCTAACATTCCCTCCAAATCAGCCTTTTCTAACGTGGGTGACTGTGAGCAACTCGCTGGCTTGCCGCACTCTGGGAGTGCATAAGATTAACCCCAAGGCCTGATGACAGCCTGTGAATCCATTGCAGGGAGGTGAGGGCAGAGAACAGCCTTGGCTGGATTCCAGGCACGTTTCTAAGGTGAACTTGCCCTGTACTTACACAGGTGACCAACAGGCTTCTTATTTTAATATCCATGGGGAGAGACACCTAGCTACATGGCAATGGCAAATTTTGATTGCAAATGCAGGAGGTTTATCTGTGCAATCATCTTTCAATTAGTCACAGTAAAAGAGAACAGTTGCACAGATAATACAGAACCACTGAATGTGAATGTGAGAATGGTCATTCATTCTAGTTTTGTATCATATGTAGTGATTAGTAAGAATAAAGTAATACCTATTAATAATATAGCTAACAATACCATTTATCACACATGCACTAAGTACCACATGCTGTATTAAGCCGTTTATAAAATGTCCTCATGTAGGAGAGTATTATCACCCTTCCTTTACAGACCAAGCAAACTAAAAGGTTGACTAACTTTCCCAGAGAGACAGAGTTGGTGAGTAAGTCCTGGATTCAAACTGAGATCTGCTGTTTGCCTCTAAAGCTGTATGTATGAGCAGTATGCTACCCTTGTCAGAGATTCAACTTCTCTGTGCTCAGAGTAGCTTTACTATGTTCAGAGTAGGTAGCTGATGTTGTGTCAACCTGAAATACATTGCGACACCAGGTGTTGGATGTGAGTGATGATCCACGGGAATCTACCCCCCAAACCAGGAGCACACTGTATACACTGTATGTTAGCCAACGTGACAATAAATCATATCCTAAATAAATAAATAAATAAAGGAATAAGTTCCTTATAAAGATAAATGAAATCTAACAAAATACAATACCAATGTTTTTAATGTCACAGGTGGATGATAAAGTGTTTATTATTATAATTTGTTTTGAAAGATATATATAGAAGTATTTCAATTTTACACTGAAACAACCTCGATGTTCAAAAATGAACTTAAATACTTGGCATGTACATCACTAAAATTATTGTCTGTTTTCATAGGAAGTTGTTTATAATACGTTGTAATATAAAAAGATGTGTCATATGACAGCTTCTGTCAATCTGCTTGCATACGGAAAAGTACAGTTGGACCTTTTAGCACCGTGGAGGCCAAGGGCCTGACCTCTCTGTGCAGTGGAAAATACAATGTAACTTTCGACTCTCCCTAAACTAATAACCTAGTGTAGACTGGAAGACTTCCTGAGGGGCGCCTGGGTGGCTTAGTCGGTTAAGCGTCCGACTTTTGCTTAGGTCATGATCTCGCGGTTCGTGGATTCGAGCCCCGCGTCGGGCTCTGTGCTGACTGCCAGCTCAGAGCCTGGAGCCTGTTTCAGAGTCTGACTCTCTCTCTCTGACCCTCCCCTGCTCATGCTGTCTCTCTCTCTCCTAGAAATAAATAAAACATAAAAAAAATTAAAAAAAAAAAAAGACTTCCTGATAAACAATCAGTACACACACACACACACACACACACACACACACACGAGAAAAAAAGAAACACATTGCTACAAGGCCGCTCCCACCAAAATTGGTACTGACTCATCTTATTACAGGGCATGAAATCATAAGATTCATGTTTCAATTTTTTAGGTTAAGGGCTGAGTAGCTACAAGGAGCCCATTAAACTGCCAATGCATCTTAGATGTAATACCCAAAGCACAAGCAACAAAAGAAAATGATCAATAAATTGTACCTCATCAAAATTTTTTTAAAACTCTTCTTCAAAGGACCCCATGAAGAAAGCAAAGAGACAAACACAGAATAGAAGAAAATATTTAGAAATAATTTATCTCATAAGGATCTAGTATCCAAAATATTTAGCCAATTCCTAAGACAATAAAAAGATAGAAATAACTTAATTTTCTTTTAATGAGGAAGGATTAGAAAAGACATTTCTCCAAAGAAGACCTATCAAATGGCCAATAAGCACATGAAATGCTGTTCAACATCATTATACATTAGGGAAATGCACATCAAAACTACAATGAGGTATCACTGCATACCCAGTAGGATGGCAATAATAATAATAATAAAAAAAAGATGAACAATGGGTGTTGGTGAGGACCTGGGAAAACTAAACACTTCTTATGTTGCTTGTGGAAATGCAAAATAGCACAGCTACTATGGAAAGAGTTTGGCAGTTGTTCAAAATGTTAAACCTAGAGTTCCCATGTGATCTATCAATTCTACTCTATACACAAGAGAACTGAAAACATGCCAACACAAAAATTCATGAACAAACTCTTCACAGCAACATCATTCCTAATAGCCACAAAACGTGGAAACAACCCGTATGTCCATCAACTGATAAATGAATAAGCAAAATGTGGCATTAGCTGTAAGAATGAATATTATCTAACCACAAAAAGAACTGAAATACTGATACAATGCTACAACGTGGAAGAAACATAGGAAGTTAAAGAAACCAGACACAAAAGGCGACATACTATATAGACTGCATTCATATGAAGCATTTCGAAGAGGTAAAACCACAAAAACAAATGCAGACTGGTGGTTGTCAAGGGCTGGAAGGAAGAGGGAATGAGGAATGGCTGCTTAATGGATACAAGGTTTTCCATTGAGAGGATAAGAATGTTTTGAACTAGGCAGAAAGAGCAGTTGTGCAACATTTTCAATATACTGAACGCTACTGAACTGTTCACTTAGAAATGGTTGGTGTTAGGTTATGTGAATTTGGCCTCAATAAAAATGAAAGCAACTGATCTTCTGTAGGATGGTTCTCCTAGAAGTTCTGGACCTCAAAAGACTGAATGTATGGTAGGAAAGGCAAGTCTACTCGTTTCTTTCTTTCTTTCTTTCTTTTTTTTTTTAGAGCGATCTGATACAACCAGGCAAGGTATTCGTTAAGGGCACAAACCTAAAGGATTCTTGGTTAATGAAGTAGAGCATCCTGTACAGTGAGTGTTTAGTTGAGTCAAAACTTTAATGTACACTGTTTTTCAAGAGCTCATGCCAAATGCTTTAACATGGGGGCCTGGGGAGACTCAGCCATCTATTCTGACTAGGGGCTGGACTGTATACAACAGCCGATAGAATGGAAATTGTTGTGGGGTAGTTCATATTTCTTATTCTTTTCATTCATAAAGCATACCCACAGATACATAGTATATCTGTGGTATTAACACAAATGAGGAAGGTGATGATTATGAAAAAAGACCAAATAGGCTCCTTATGGGAGCAATAATGAGAGAATAATTGACACACCCTACCCTAGATAAAGGAAACCAGGAACAATTCATTTCTCTTGAGAAATAGGTAAGCTTCCCCATGGAGGCATCTGCAAGTAAATGGTGTTTGTTTATCTCCCCAGGTAAATATCAAATATGTCTTAAAGATAATGTCTTAACAGTACTTAGGAGAACAGGCTCCCTAACTGTTCTACTTACTAGCTGCATGACACCAAGCAAGCAACTAATCACCTATGTGAACCTAAGCTCACTTTTTGAACCTAAGTTTTCTCAAATGGAAAAGGGGGTTGGAAAGAGCTCCCACTTGATTGGGTTATTGTATTAACTGGGATGATATCTCAAGGGGACTTAGAATAGTGCCCGGAATAGTCTACCTTCCCTATAAAGGTGAGATGACCTTCCTTCCTCTCACTACCAAAGGAAACAAAGTCCAGTGGTGAGAGAGAGGGCTACAGAGATAGATGGCCTGGGCTTAAGAATTCTATCTGACCTTTGATGACTTTACTTAATACTTCTGGTCTTCAAAGCCTTTCCAATGAAGGAAATAAAAGTAACCCTCAGGATTGTTTGAAGATTAACTAAGGGGTCAGTTCCTGGAGACCTAAAATGGCGTCTGCCACCTAAAAGGCATTCAATAAATGAAAGTTGTATGACCATTATCATTGCCATGATTACTCTGGCAGCTATTACAATTATTAACCAACCTATCTGGCCATCATAATTAAATTAGATGCAATAACAGGTGCAAAAGACTTTGAAAAATGTAGACCGTTTAAAGTGGGACCATTGGGTTGGGGTTCCCTGTGAGAAATGAGGAGAAAAGAGATGGTAGGAAATGATTAATTGATCAACATCACACAAAAGATGGTTGGTATTCCACAACTATATAAACAAGAGAGTCCAGCATGAGCTGAAAAAGCTCCAGAAAGCTTCTTGGGAGAGATGGGAGCTGAGGTGAACTTTCTTTTCCATTACGCACAAATATAAACACCTCTCTTTAGCTCTGGTCTCCTTGTAGCTACACATGAAAATCTTTTGAAAGAGATCTTTCCATCTTTACACAACTTCCCACAGGCTTTCCTCTCTTGCTGCAAATGGCCCACCTGAAAACCCATAGAAAACAGAGCCAAAGTCCACCTCACAGAATAATAGGTCCTTAAGCTACAGTGACTGCCAGAAAATGCCAGCTCTCAAAGCAGGAGCATATGGTGAAAATGGCCAAAGAGGCAGTGGTAATTTTTACAGCAGGTTATTACTACAAACCTCCTTGGAGAGGCCAATTCAGCTTGTCCTGAACACTACATTAACTCATTTATGATTTTCCAAAAATGCTTAATTTCCTACTGTCCCTAAATCTGACAAATAAGTTCTCCTAATTCAAAACCCTCATGCAGATCCTTCAACTCCCAATTGAGTCTGGTGCCATTTCCAGGTTGCAAATCCTCCCTTCCGGACACATCCTCTAGACAGCACACTTAGGCATAAGCCTTGAATCCTTCTCAACGTAGGTTTCTTTAGGCTGCCAGCACTCTTGTAGCTTCTCTGTTTCAAACCTAGAAAATGTGCAGCTGGAAACACTTTGGAGTGCTCATTCAAACAACCCCTTGTAATGGGGCCAAGTGGTGATTCTAAAACTTGATCCTGATTATCAGTTCCAAAAGTTAAAATACACATACATATATACACATATTTTTTAATTTATATTTATTTCCTATATTTCTATATATTTGTTTTTACATATGTACACACACACACACACACACAGAGTTTCTTCCTTTTCCAAAAAAGTGACATTAGCTGTTTATTTTTTTTTTTTTAGAGACAGAGAAGGTGCAAGTGAGTGAAGAGCAGAAAGANGGGGGGGGGGGGGGGGGGGGGGGGGGGGGGGGGAGAGAGAGAGAGAGAGAGAGAGAGAGAGAGAGAGAGAGAGAGAGAGAAAGCAGGGCTCACCCAAAGCAGGGCTTGAGCTCACCCTAAGTGGGGCTCAAGCTCATGAACCATGAGATCATGACCTGGGCCAAAGTCAGATGCTTAAGATCTGGACCACCCAAGTGCCCCAGCTATATCCTCTTTATCTTTCCCTGAATTGCCATCTCCTCTTAGTCCAGATGTTTAAATCTACCAGTCAAATTAGGATTTCCCTTTGTTGCTAGATACTATCAATCATTTCCATCTGTTACCAAGTCTCTGTTTTCTTGAAAATAATGTGAAATTTAGATGCGAATGAAACACTGTCTGCATTGTTTAATCACAGCAACGAAACTGCCTTTATATGCTATAAAATTCGCCAGACATACAAAGAATATTTAATTTCTACCTTAGCAACCTTCGTGCCATCTGTCATTTCCTTAAAATAACCAAATAGCTCTGGGCATGGTATTAACATATAAGGCTGTCAAATGTGCCTTGCCAGAGAGAATACTGCAGGGGAATTAAGATGACTTTAGGATAGTATCTTTATTTTCATTTAAATTAGGCTATAAAAAGATTTCCTTTGGAAGTTTACGAATGCTCCCCTTTGGGGCATGATGGGAAGATCACAGAATCCAACCAAAATAATGAGGAGGTTCTATCACAAAGTTCAATGCACGTACCAGTGATTATATATAAGATGACATACATGGTACAAGGATGGCATTTAAAATAATATTTTCAAGTGTGCATTAGAGGAAAAAACTAGCACATCAAACTGGAGATTCCATATATATTACTAGTTAGGATGAAAGCAGTATTTTTTAAAGCTCATTCAAAGGAAAATGTTTAGAATTTGAATATAGCAAAAATTGTGATAAATGAATGGGAATAAATAAAAACTGGGGCCCAGTGGCTGAAACGATAATGGACTAAGCAGAGCTTCCTAACCGTGAAAACTTGATATCATCAGCACTCTGACATTTTGAATAAGAACCTCTCCATGAACTAGACTCGGATGAGTTGCTTAACTATAAAGGAGGAATCTCTAGGAGGGATGGATGTGAGTTCTCTAGGCATGATACAAAATTGGATTTGTTTCTAATTCTTTATAAAACTGCAGAGAGTGTAGATCTTTGCTTGAGAGACAGGGAAGCAAGACTAGCTTTACTCCCCACTGGGTAGACCACTGCAGTGGGAAGGCAATGAACTTGTTTGAAAGCATGGGTTCCAGTTCGGTCTCTGCCATGAATGTGCACAGTGACCTCAGGCAAGTCTCTATCTGCTCTTATGAGTCAAAATGGTTGATTGGAGGGTCTGGAAGAATCCTTTTAACTTCTGAAATTTATTACTTCTAAACTTCTGCAGCAACAGGCATAAGAAATGGAATCCTATACTAGCAAAACTGTAAGTCAAAGTCTTTAGGAACATTTTCTTTTTTTAAAGCTTATTCCTTTATTTTGAGACAGACAGAGACAGAGAGAGAGAGAGAAAGAGAGAGAGAGAAAGTAGAGAAGGGGCAGGAGGGGGGAGAGAATCCCAAGGAGATTCCATACCACTGGGGCAGATCCCAATGTGTGGCTCAAACTCAAGAACTATGAGATCATGATCTGAGCCGAGGTGGGACACTTAACTGACTGAGCCACCCAGGTGCCCCTAGGGACATGCTTATTACATGATTTTTTTCCCCTTTTTCTTGTGGCCAGAATTCATTTACTCATGTATTTATTCATCCCATAAGTGCATACTGAGTACTTAGTGTGCTTGTCTGTTTTCTCAGGGAGCCAAGAGCCTAAGAAAGTATTTTCAGAACTTACAGTGTATAAGAATCACCTAAGAAACTTGCTAAAATCCACTTTATACTTCTTCCCCTCTAATTAATTCTGGGTAACCGCCAAGAAATGTGAATTTTTAACAGAAAATCCAGGTGATTTTAATGTGAGTGTGCCTGGACCACATTTGGAAAAACTGTAGTCTGTTGAGAGAGGCAGGTAATCAAGCAAGATACGTGAAATCTGAAAGATGGCTGCCATGATGAGGTAAGGTTATGGGGCCGCAGCAGGCACATAGGGTCCCTGGTTGGCATGGGACCCAGGATTACCTACTTAGAGGAAAGAATATTCAAACAAACACTTAGCGATGAAAAGAATTTCACCAGCTCAAGGTGAGGACGAAAGGCATTTTGGACAGAAAAGAAGCTGAGGCAAACATTGGGAGCCATGTGTCTCCTTTTCAGCACAGAGAGAAGTCTCTAAACACCTAAATTAACAGTACTTCCCACAGCAAACTCCTCCTCAGAATTATCTGTAGGATTAGTAAATGGGTAGAGGAATGGATAAAGGAACTTAAGCGCCTAACAGCTCATGGACGTTAGCATACGTGGGCTCTGGTGATGCATGCTAGGAACAGGATACGGAACTTGTAAAGGAATGTTTGAATCTCTACATCACTTGCCAGAGATATTCAAGAGTACACGCAGAAAATGATTTTAGTGCTTGATGTAGCAAGGAGCTCATATCTAAATAGCCCTTGTTGCTTCCAGCACTTTTACATGTACCATCCCATGCCAAGAAATAAACAGTCTAATTGTATTTGTCCATCAGACAGATTTTCCATTTTCCTCACAATCACAAGTTTGACTAGATCCAGTCTTTTGAGATAACTGTTTCTCTGTAAAAAATGTCACAGGGTATCTTTAGCCTAGTGACAAAGGGGGGATAATACCTTTTGCAATATTTAATTCACAAGTTACACTCCACTGATTACATAAAGAATCTTGTATCAAAGGCACAAATTAAAGTGTGCTAAGCTGTGTGATCTTGAACAAGTGGTACAGCCTCTCTGGGCCTCATTTTTCTTCATGAAAATAGAATGGCGTGGCTGAGATAACTCCTAAGAAATGTTTCTATTCCCACAGTCCATGAATCAAAGTACAAGAACATTTCCAGAGGAGTTAATTAATCCTCGGGGGATAACATGAGATAAGCATTTGCTTTTATTCTACATTGCTCTGTAGATGATCTCTCCTTTACAATAATCAGATCTGAAGAAAAAAGGCCACGTAACCAGACTGTTTTCTAAGAGATACAGTAAATTAAGGAATGATTTTTGCGAAGCCCAGATGACTTGCTTGGCAGCTATAATTTTACCTTCTCAATGACTGAGCCAATTTTCTCCTCCAGCTCTCTTACACACCTTTAATGAATACATGTTTCTTTGATTAAATTAACATTTTTGTCTAGCTAATTAGCCTGAAAAACCTATGCTGAACTGATCTGGTAGCAACTTCATTACTGCTCATCGGTGCATGTTTGCGACCAATCACTGTCAGCTCAATCGCCTAATGATTAGGGGAACATTAAGTTTGGCTAATTTGGCTTTCTGTGGCCATCATCACGTTCCCAGTGATGAGCCAATCCCCACCCTGAATCGACCCTGCTTGACAGTGACAGATGTTTTAATCACAGGGTTTCATTCATTACTGTCCATCAGCATTGCTAGCCAGGTTTGCAGCAAATACCTTGATCTGAAACCAAAACTAATTAAATACTATCTTCGTAATTACCTTATATAGTTACCCTTCCCTAAGTGGGCCAATATGACAAGAGTTGAAAAATAAAGCCCTAAATGAGACTGGAGAGGGAGGGAGTCCCTGCATTGCCGAACTGCATTTCCTGTCTGCATGTTAAATAAATGGGGAGTCTATGGGGAGCCATCCCTCCCGCTGAACTCAACGTTCAGAAATGCATTTCTCACTTTGGCCTGTTACAAACCAGCCACGTTGCAGAACACATCGCTTTCTTATATCTATGATGTTTTAATAAGATTATTTTGTGTACCCAACGCACTGAGGAGATGCCACTCAGTCTTCATTACCAATATAATCACCCTTCTTGAGTACTGGCCACGTGGAGAGCCACCACACTGCCTTTCCCAGTGGTTCTGATGGTGTGAGCTCCACTTGCAGCTGCAAGGGTGGCATGTGGCTGGGTCCCAGCCAATGAGGACCCAGCATCTCCTAGTAGAAATGATTTATGGCCAGCCATGTTACCCAATGAGGCCAATCCCAGGCAATGACTCTTAATTCTCAGAACCTCAGTTTGAGCTACGTTAAGAAGCTGTCACAGTCCTTCCTGAGGCATTTGACACTCAGAGACTTCAAGCTCTATGAGTGCTAGTGCCATTCTGTAAACACAAGCAGAGACACTGTTGAGAAAGGGGCTTACATGAAGGAAAATGGTGTCTAAAGCTGACCAGGGAGGCATCCACTTGTGCTGACATCATTTTGGCTCTTTTATCCAAGCTCCCCATGTTGATAGACCTACTCTGGGAATTCTCAGCTTTACGTCCTTGATAAAAGACCTTTTGCCAAAAGATGCATGCAACCCAAGAGGCAATACCTGATATAGCCCCTTTTCAACTATTCAACATATGTTTACATTTGACTCCTTATATGGCCTCCAGAATGATACTGTGCAGTTGGTAGGGCAGGAATTGTTAGCTTCCTTTTGGAAACAAGAGGACTAAGGCACAAAGACACCAGAGCTCACTAACATCCAAGCCAGTGTTGAACTTGGTCCACCAACGTAGTCCATTGTTCTCCTGCTTGGTTCAGGGCATTTTGTTCCCCTCACCTGGTGCACTCTGACCCTGGGTAGAGCATTTGGAGATGACAGCAGAGAAGATGGATGAGCCATGATTTTGGCATCTGCTTGGTTCAAATCCTGGCTTTGCCATTTATTAGTTGGGTGACATTTAGCGAGTTCAACATATGTAAGCACGGGTGTCCGTATCCACGATGGGAAGAAAGGATGTAGCATGCTCAGCACATAGTGAATAGGTCTTCTTAACCAGAGAAAACTGCAGAAAAGAGGTAACTTTAATGGTTTAAACTGGCCGTAACACAGGAATTAGCCCAACTTTGTATTCACTATAACAAAAATTTTAGGTTTTGCTCTCTGCACTTGAAAATAGCCATCACCTAAGCAGTTTAAGAAAAATGCCCCTTGTCAGGACTGTAGTGATGGCCACATCCTGTACTTATGTCAATTTAATTACTTAATGTTTTTCCTAGGAAGCTCTTCCAAAAAGAAGAAAATAGGGGCGCCTGGGTGGCTTAGTCGGTTAAGCGTCCGACTTTCGCTTAGGTCGTGATCTCGCGGTTCGTGGGTTCGGGCCTCGCGTCGGGCTCTGTGCTGACTGCCAGCTCAGAGCCTGGAGCCTGTTTCAGAGTCTGTGACTCCCTCTCTCTCTGACCCTCCCCTGCTCACGCTGTCTCTCT